>NC_084749.1:2645914-2683902 GCF_033978785.1 Entelurus aequoreus | reverse complement strand
GGCTTTTGGACTTTACTGGTCAATCCTTTAAATATTTGGAAAATGAAATGCGAGTGCCCTCCCCTCCCTGCACAGTGACCTGACCTATTGACACACACCACCCTTCAGGCATACACACAGCTACACCCTTCAGGCATACCCACAGCTACACCCTGCACCGTCTCATCTTGCAACTGTCATCCGTCAACAAGCAGACATACACTATATCGCCAAAAGTATATGGCCACCCATCCAAATGAGGAGAAGCAGGTGTCCTAATCACTTGGCCCGGTGTATCAAATCAAGCACTTAGGCATGGGCCGCTCTCAGTGATTTCCAGCGTGGAACTGTCACAGGATGCCACCTGTGCAACGAATCCGGTCGTGAAATTCCCTCGCTCTCAAATACTCCAAAGTCAACTTCATTCTAAGTACAGGGGATTGCGGTGGTGATGACCATTACCTGACGTTGAACTTCATGAGCTGCACCGCCATGCTCTCACAGAAGCCCTCCATGGCGAACTTGGAGGCGGTGTAAACGTCATTGAAGACCACCCCTGGTGCAGGAACAGGAACAAGGGGGGGGCGGGGGGGGGAGGACAACATTTGATCTTTTTGAACTGAATTAATTGGCGTTAGTTAGCATCATTTGACAGCAGGCATCACTTGTTGTATTTTTGTTTTGTTCATTTCCACCTTTTAGAGTGGTTAACTTCTTTTTACACTTGCATGACAGTTAAAGGCCTACTGAAAGCCACTACTAGCGACCACGCAGTCTGATAGTTTATATATCAATGATGAAATCTTAACATTGCAACACATGCCAATACGGCCGGGTTAACTTATTAAGTGACATTTAAAACTTCCCGGGAAATATCCGGCTGAAACGTCGCGGTATGATGACGTATGCGCGTGACGAAGTCCGAGTAACGGAAGTTATGGTACCCCGTAGAATCCTATACAAAAAGCTCTGTTTTCATTTCATAATTCCACAGTATTTTGGACATCTTTTGCAATTTTTTTAATGAACAATGAAGGCTGCAAAGAAGACAGCTGTAGGTGGGATCGGTGTATTAGCTGCGGACTACAGCAACACAACCAGGAGGACTTTGTTGGAGCGCTAGCCGCGCTAGCCGCCGACCTCACCTTGACTTCCTACGTCTCCGGGCCGCCAAACGCATCGGGTGAAGTCCTTCGTCCTTCTGCCGATCGCTGGAACGCAGGTGAGCACGGGTGTTGATGAGTAGATGAGGGCTGGCTGGCATAGGTGGAGAGCTAATGTTTTTAGCATAGCTCTGTGCGGTCCCGTTGCTAAGTTGCTAAGTTAGCTTCAATGGCGTCGTTAGCACAGCATTGTTAACCTTCGCCAGCCTGGAAAGCATTAACCGTGTATTTACATGTCCACGGTTTAATAGTATTGTTGATTTTCTATCTATCCTTCCTTCTATCCTTTATTTTTTTGTTTCTATATGCAGTTAAAGCACGATGCTATCACGTTAGCTCGTAGCTAAAGCATTTCGCCGATGTATTGTCGTGGAGATAAAAGGCACCGAATGTCCATTTTGCGTTCTCGACTCTCATTTTCAAGAGGATATAGTATCCCAGGTGGTTTAAAATACAAATCTGTGATCTACAATAGAAAAAGGAGAGAGTGTAGAATCCAATGAGCCAGCTTGTACCTAAGTTACGGTCAGAGCGAAAAAAGATACGTCCTGCACTGCACTCTAGTCCTTCACTGTAACGTTCCTCATCCACGAATCTTTCATCCTCGCTCAAATTAATGGGGTAATCGTCGCTTTCTCGGTCCGAATCTCTCTCGCTCCATTGTAAACAACGGGGAATTGTGAGGAATACTAGCTCCTGTGACGTCACGCTACTTCCGGTACAGGCAAGGCTTTTTTTTATCAGCGAGCAAAAGTTGCGAACTTTATCGTCGATTTTCTCTATTAAATCCTTTCAGCAAAAATATGGCAATATCGCAAAATGATCAAGTATGACACATAGAATGGATCTGCTATTCCCGTTTAAATAAAAAAAAATCATTTCAGTAGGCCTTTAAAAATGTTGCATGTCTAGTGGGGAAAAAATGTACCGGCCCCTAGACACATTTTTCTTTCTCTAAATTTGGACCTCCGAGTCAAAATAATTGCCCAGGCCTGATTTAGGAAAATGGCATTAAGATTATGAAGCTCATAAATGCATCACAACATATCAAAGCCGTTCCCAGACAGCATGCAAGAAGGAAGTTTCCGGCGACGTCGTCGTCTTACCCTGAAGACCCATGACGCTGCTCATGACCACGATGTGTCCCGAGCGCCTCTTCTTCATGTCGGGCATCACCTCCTTGATCATGCGCACCACGCCGAAGAAGTTGGTCTCGAACACCCGCTTCATCTCGTCGATGCTGATGCTCTCCACGGGGCCCAGCAGGCCCACGCCGGCGTTGTTGACTGCGAGGGTGACATGTGTCGCTTTTACCACCAGAGGTCAGTGTGCGGCAACAACAACAACAGGAGAGAAGTGTGACACAACAGCAGGCTTTGGCAAATAGGCCTTGTGGAGTAATTAGGTGAAAGTGGACTTTGATCGAGATGCAAGCAGGTTTTTTTTCAAAGTCTCAGCACATGACCTCAAATAATGACGTGTTGTTTAGTGTGTCACAAGCACTAATGCTTACTGTGGGGGTTTAGTTACTCAACATATTTACCATGGTGTACAGTCATCGCTTGTTTATCGCTTTTTATTGCTAACCCAATTTCCGCCAAATCAAATATTTCAATAAAAATACTTGCCTATGGCCTTCTAAATACGGGTTTTAACATGCTGAGAGCCCTCTGGAGCCGTGTCTTTCAACCACTGTGTGAGATACAGTCTGGTGTGCCGTGGGAGATTACCTAATTTCACCCATTTGGGTTAAAAATTATTTTTTGCAAACCAGTAATTATAGTCTGCAAATGATGTGTTGTTGTTGAGTGCAGAGCTAGGCAGAGTAACCATGTAATACTCTTCCATATCAGTAGGCGGCAGCCGGTAGCTAATTGCTCTGTAGATGTCGGAAACAGCGGGAGGCAGGGTGCAGGTAAAAAGGTGACAAATGCTTAAACCAAAAATAAACAAAAGGTGAGTGTCCCTAACAAAAGGCATTGAAGCTTAGGGAAGGCTATGCAGAACGAAACTAAAACTGAACTGGCTACAAAGTCAACAAAAACAGAATGCTGGACGACAGCAAAGACTTACTGTGGAGCAAAGACGGCGTCCACAATGTACGACCGGACATGACATGACAATCCGTGTAATACTCTTCCATATCAGTAGGTGGCAGCCGGTAGCTAATGACTTTGTAGATGTGGGAAACAGCAAGCCTCCGAATTTGGGAGATGATGGGGGGAGGGGGGTTTTGTGGTAGCGGCGGTAAATAGTAATCTAACGCGTTATTTTTTATATTCAGTAACTCAATTACCGTTACTACATGATGCGTTACTGCGTAATTTTACCTTATTTTTTATGTAGTATCGGCTAGAAACCGAGAAGATCTGAGTGTGTTTTATTGGAGCGCTGCGGAAGAGGCGCGCCGCACGCTGTCTTTGTGTATGTGTGTGTGTGTGGGAGGGGGCGTGTCTGTGTTTACCAGCAAGACATGGCGAAGCCCGAAGCAGAGTTTCTTAACATGGAGATATTCTCACTACTTTTCTTTTGTCGACCACAAAGAAAAGAACATTTTAGTTAAAGGCCTACTGAAATGAATTTTTTTTATTTAAACGGGGATAGCAGATCTATTCTATGTGTCATACTTGATCATTTCGCGATATTGCCATATTTTTGCTGAAAGGATTTAGTATAGAACAACGACGATAAAGATTGCAACTTTTGGTATCTGATAAAAAAAAGGCTTGCCCCTACCGGAAGTAGCGTGACGTAGTCAGTTGAACATATACGCAAAGTTCCCTATTGTTTACAATGATGGCCGCATGAAGTGAGAGAGATTCGGACCGAGAAAGCGACAATTTCCCCATTAATTTGAGCGAGGATGAAAGATTTGTGGATGAGGAAAGTGCAAGTGAAGGACTAGTGGGGAGTTGAAGCTATTCAGATAGGGAAGATGCTGTGAGAGCCGGGGGTGACCTGATAATTCAGCTGGGAATGACTACAACAGTAAATAAACACAAGACATATATATACTCTATTAGCCACAACACAACCAGGCTTATATTTAATATGCCACAAATTAATCCTGCATAAAAACACCTGCGTGTTTGTTATGCTAGCTCCTAGCTCCTCTGCTAGCTCCTAGCTCCATAGAACACGCCAATACAATTCAAACACCTGATCAACACACACAATCACTCAGCCCAAAAGACCGTTCACCTAACCCAAGGTTCATAAAGCTTATATATTTTAAAAAAGTTACGTACATACGCAAAAAAAAGTTGCGCACATACGGTCAAGCGATCAAATGTTTAGAAGCCAAAGCTGCATACTGACAGTAGCACGTCTGCGTCTTTGTCATCCAAATCAAAGTAATCCTGGTAAGAGTCTGTGTTGTCCCAGTTCTCTACAGGCGTCTGTGTATCGAAGTCAAAAGTCCTCCTGGTTAGAGTCTCTGTTATCCGAGTTCTTCCATCTTGACTGCATCCTTCGGGAATGTAAACAAAGAAGCGCCGGCTGTGTACTGTTGTTGCTGACTACGTTCGAAAAATACGTCCATTTCGCACCGACAACTTTCTTCTTTGCTTGCTCAGCTTCCTTCTCCATAATGCAATGAACATGATTGCAACAGATTCACGAACACAGATGTCCAGAATACTGTGGAATTATGAAATGAAAACAGAGCTTTTTCGTATTGGCTTCAATGTGGAAGGCATACCCGTGTTCGCCGGGCTACGTCACGCGCATACGTCATCCTCAGAGGCGTTTCGAACCGGAATTTTAGCGGCAAATTTAAAATGTCACTTTATAAGTTAACCCGGCCGTATTGGCATGTGTTATAATGTTAAGATTTCATCATTGATATATAAACTATCAGACTGCGTGGTCGGTAGTAGTGGCTTTCAGTAGGCCTTTAAATGTAAGTTGTGTCTTGGATCAAAGATCCTATCCTAGCAATTCAAATCTGCTGAAACAGCTGCAAAAGCTACTTTATTGATTCCTTTTGCGCCTAAACATACAATATTTCACTAATAAGGCAAAAGAATGGATTGTATGTACCTTCTCTGGGGCCAAAAAAAGGAATGTTAATATGCTACAAAAAGTCCTACTTCACTCACTTAAGATATCAATATGGCGGTCCTTAATGTTGTCCACGCACTGCTTGACCGATTCGTTGCTGCACACGTCGAGCGGGAGCAACACCAGGTTCTTCCCGTAGGCGTCGCCCGCCGCCTCCACCAGCTTGCTCTTCTTCTTCAGGTCCCGCATGGTGGCGACGACTACAAGGAGAGAACACACGGGTCATATTGTCAGATGCTCCTCACGAGGACAGTCGCAGGTCCCATTAGATCTCGTTAGCTGGTGTAGAAAGGAGATAAGACCCCAGAGACCTCAGAGACCATTGACATGTGACTTCCTCAACACACACAAACAGTCTCAAAGTCAGCCGGGCGGGTCAAAGGTCCAGCGCCGGCGACGCCTCGCGGGACACAGAGCTGATTCCCTTTGAACTTAACACGCCGTGAGCTGACACAATGATTAGTGACGGTGTGGGTCAGCCCAGGTAAACATGTCATGTTGACATTGGAGCGCTGATACTTGCTGGACTTTAGTACCGTACATGGAACATCTCCCTTCTAGCCCCCCGGACTTAAAGATCTCAGGACATACTTAGGAAATCAACACATTTGAAAAGAAGGACCAAAAATGTTGTTATTATACACTGTTTATTTACCTTATCAGCTGCGTATCAGGCATATTTGGTAACTACATGACTGCAAGCTGATCAATCACTCAATCAATGTTTACTTACCGTATTTTTCGGACTATAAGTCGCAGTTTTTTTCATAGTTTGGCCGGCGGGTGCGACTTATACTCAGGAGCGACTTATGTGTGAAATGATTAACACATTAGCGTAAAATATCAAATAATATTATTTATCTCATTCACGTAAGAGACTAGACGTATAAGATTTCATGGGATTTAGCGATTAGGAGTGACAGATTGTTTGGTAACCAAGAGCTACTTCTTGGGTAGTGATTAATGCGAAGGGCTACCAGTTTGATACACACTTAAATAAATTGCCAGAAATAGCCAATTTGCTCAATTTACCTTTTAACTCTATGTTATTATTAATAATTAATGATATTTACTCTTAATTGAACGGTTTAAAAGAGGAGAAAACACGAAATAAAATGACAATTAAATTTTGAAACATCAATTTCGACTCTTTAAAATTCAAAATTCAACCGAAAAAAAGAAGAGAAAAACTAGCTAATTCGAATCTTTTTGAAAAAAATTTAAAAAATAATTTATGGAACATCATTAGTAATTTTTCCTGATTAAGATTAATTTTAGAATTTTGATGACATGTTTTAAATAGGTTAAAATCCAATCTGCACTTTGTTAGAATATATAACAAATTGGACCAAGCTATATTTCTAACAAAGACAAATCGTAATTTTTTCTAGATTTTCCAGAACAAAAATTTTTAAAGAAATTAAAAAGACTTTGAAATAAGATTTAAATTTGATTCTACGGATTTTCTAGCTTTGCCAGAATATTTTTTTTTGAATTTTAATCATAATAAGTTTGAAGAAATATTTCACAAATATTCTTCGTCGAAAAAACAGAAGCTAAAATGAAAAATTAAATTAAAATGTATTTATTATTCTTTACAATAAAAAAGATACATTTACTTGAACATAGATTTAAATTGTCAGGAAAGAAGAGGAAGGAATTTAATAGGTAAAAAGGTATATGTGTTTAAAAATCCTAAAATCATTTTTAAGGTTGTATTTTTTCTCTAAAATTGTCTTTCTGAAAGTTATAAGAAGCAAAGTAAAAAAATTAATGAATTTATTTAAACAAGTGAAGACCAAGTCTTTAAAATATTTTCTTGGATTTTCAAATTCTATTTGAGTTTTGTCTCTCTTAGAATTAAAAATGTCGGGCAAAGCGAGACCAGCTTGCTAGTAAATAAATACAATTTAAAAAATCGAGGCAGCTCACTGGTAAGTGCTGCTATTTGAGCTATTTTTAGAACAGGCCAGCGGGCTACTCATCTGGTCCTTACGGGCTACCTGGTGCCCGCGGGCACCACGTTGGTGACCCCTGACGTATAGCATGTTCTATATGTTATAGTTATTTGAATGACAAAATCAGTATTTTGTGTCGTTTTTTTTGAGAAAATGAAAGGATTTTAAGTGCGCCTTATAGTCCGAAAAATACGGTAATTGTAGTGCAAGGAACTCTACTGCATTTGACGACCCTACTATAATACAATAAAACCATGTGATTTATTCTGGCCAATCAACAAAGACTGGTTACGATAACAACAAAGACATATTTGATCATTTAAAACAGTATTTTGTGTAGTTTTTTTGAGAAAATGAAAGGATTTTAAGTGCGCCTTATAGTCGGAAAAATACGGTAATTGTTTGTAGTGCAAGGAACCCTACTGCATTTGACGACCCTACTATAATACAATAAAACCATGTGATTTATCCTGGCCAATCAACAAAGACCGGTTACGATAACAACAAAGACATATTTGATCATTTAAAACAGTATTTTGTGTCGTTTTTTTTGAGAAAATGAAAGGATTTGAAGTGCGCCTTATAGTCGGAAAAATACGGTAATTGTTCGTAGTGCAAGGAACCCTACTGCATTTGACGACCCTACAAAAAACTAATACAATAAAACCATGTGATTTATTCTGGCCAATCAACAAACACCGGTTACGGTAACAACAAAGACATATTTGATCATTTTTAAAACAGTATTTTGTGTCGTTTTTTTGAGAAAATGAAAGGATTTGAAGTGCGCCTTATAGTCGGAAAAATACGGTAATTGTTTATAGTGCAAGGAACCCTACTCCATTTGACAACCCTACAAAAAAATAATACAATAAAACCATGTGATTTATTCTGGCCAATCAACAAAGACCGGTTACGATAACAACAAAGACATATTTGATCATTTAAAACAGTATTTTGTGTCATTTTTTCGAGAAAATGAATGGATTTTAAGTGCGCCTTATAGTTTGAAAAATACGGTAATTGTTTGTAGTGCAAGGAACCCTGCTGCATTTGACGACCCTACTATAATACAATAAAACCATATGATTTATTCTGGCCAATCAACAGAGACCGGTTACAATAACAACAAAGACATATTTGATCATTTAAAACAGTATTTTGTGTCATTTTTTTGAGAAAATGAAAGGATTTGAAGTGCGCCTTATAGTCGGAAAAATACGGTAATTGTTTGTAGTGCAAGGAACCCTACCGCATTTGACGACCCTACAAAAAAATAATACAATAAAACCATGTGATTTATTCTGGCCAATCAACAAAGACCGGTTACGATAACAACAAAGACATATTTGATCATTTAAAACAGTATTTTGTGTCATTTTTTCGAGAAAATGAATGGATTTTAAGTGCGCCTTATAGTTTGAAAAATACGGTAATTGTTTGTAGTGCAAGGAACCCTGCTGCATTTGACGACCCTACTATAATACAATAAAACCATATGATTTATTCTGGCCAATCAACAGAGACCGGTTACAATAACAACAAAGACATATTTGATCATTTAAAACAGTATTTTGTGTCATTTTTTTGAGAAAATGAAAGGATTTGAAGTGCGCCTTATAGTCGGAAAAATACGGTAATTGTTTGTAGTGCAAGGAACCCTACCGCATTTGACGACCCTACAAAAAACTAATACAATAAAACTATGTGATTTATTCTGGCCAATCAACAAAGAGCGGTTACAATAACAACAAAGACATATTTGATCATTTAAAACAGTATTTTGTGTAGTTTTTTTTGAGAAAATGAAAGGATTTTTTAAGTGCGCCTTATAGTCCAAAAAATACGGTAATTGTTTGTAGTGCAAGGAACCCTGCTGCATTTGACGACCCTACTATAATACAATAAAACCATGTGATTTATTCTGGCCAATCAACAAAGACCGGTTACGATAACAACAAAGACATATTTGATCATTTTTAAAACAGTATTTTGTGTCGTTTTTTTGAGAAAATGAAAGGATTTGAAGTGCGCCTTATAGTCCGAAAAATACGGTAATTATTTATAGTGCAAGGAACCCTACTGCATTTGACGACCCTACAAAAAACTAATACAATAAAACCATGTGATTTATTCTGGCCAATCAACAAAGACCGGTTACGATAACAACAAAGACATATTTGATCATTTAAAACAGTATTTTGTGTCGTTTTTTTTGAGAAAATGAAAGGATTTGAAGTGCGCCTTATAGTCCGAAAAATACGGTCTTGTTGTTTATTGTTCATTTATCATTATTTATAGTCAATACACATCTTTGTACACCTTGTAAAAATAATTATAATACATTATTCCGTTGTATCCAATTACTGTATGAACGTACTTCAATTGCATTGTGTCAGTTGTGTCTTTTATGCACACACTCAGGCTCCAATAACCAAATCTTCTTGGGGTGGCCAAGAGTAAAACAGTAAACCCTTGTTTATCACAAACAAACTGTGGAAGGACCAATTGGTTCCGGGCCTGGCAGCGCAAAAGGAATTTCCGTCAAGTAGGGATTATAAATGGAGTATTTTAATAGTTAAAGCGTAAAAAAAACAGTTTTTTTTTAACACAACTTTAACTTATCACCTTTAGAGGCCTGCAAACATTGAAGTACTATGACGACTGTATCACAATACTCAGGCCTAGTGTGTTGCACCAGTAATAATCAAACAATGACGACTGTATCACAATACTCAGGCCTAGTGTGTTGCACCAGTAATATTCAAACAATGACGACTGTATCACAATACTCAGGCCTAGTGTGTTGCACCAGTAATATTCAAACAATGACGACTGTATTACAATACTCAGGCCTAGTGTGTTGCACCAGTAATAATCAGTACACAAAAAGCCTGTAAACAACTGTACAAGTGGCAGGTGTTACACTACAGGAAGTATCACAACATTTCAAAGCACATGCCGAGGTACAGTAGATACTGTACATCTGCTGGATGATGACCACTTCAAATTCATCAAATGCAGCTACTGCCACATTAGGGGATTACATCAGGGGGTCGCCTACAGCCACAGTTGCTAAAGCTAATGTTTTTTTGGTTCGTTTTTTTTTTTTAAAGGTGCTATATGGGGAACTTGGTGGATGTCGTGTCACAGTATGACATCTAAGAGGGGCCCGAAGCAGAATTGTATTTGGACCCCCTCTTCCCCTCTGCCCATTATAACAATATTTGGCGCTTTTTTTATTTATGTGAAACCATTTTTTCCAGCACTTTTTGCCCTTTTTTTTTTGATATTTCAGTGTTTCCCATAAACTGCCAAGATACCTGTGGCGGTGGGGGCGTGGCTATGGGCGTGGTCACCATGACATCATCGAGTAATTTGCATAATTTACTACAATGATATGATTTTCTCTAAAAAGGCTAAAAAAATGTATACTTACTAATTAATAATAACAGTTTTGTTTTAAACGTCCATCCATCCATTTTACAATATAATTACAACACTTTATGTACATATTTATATACAGATTTGAACAATAAGTTATTCACTGAAATATATTTATTAATTGTGGTTCTTACAAAAAATATATCTTATAAAAATATGAAAGCTAAAATGTCTCTTAAACATCTGCCCCTTTAATTAGTGCATACTAAATAATTTAACTTTAGCCTACTACTACAACCATATTATTTACCTTTTTATAAATAGTTGATTTATATAGGCTAGTAAGGTTACTAGCCTATATAAATCAACTATTTATAAATACACATTAGTAGGCTAAATGAACCTCTTTAACATATTATTTACCAGCAACATAAAGTGAAACAGAGGCAGAGGTGTCCTGCCACAGTCAGTAACAAATAAACAGAAAACAGTAGTGGTCAAATACAAATAAGGCAACAAGAGAAGTATCCTACACTTCTCTTTTGTAAAGTAAATCTGAACAGCCTATATGGGCATCTACATCAACTATATGACTTGCCTGAGAAGCTGGACAGGACACACACAAAAAAAAAAAAAAAAAAAAAAAATTAAAAAATGTTTTTTTTAATTCTTTCGTGGCGGGCCGCCACAAATAAATGAATGTGTGGGAAACACTGCATTTACAGTAATGCACTGTAAAAAAAAAAAAAAAAAAAAAAAAAGACCGTAGATTTTATGGTTAAATCCTGGCAGATCAGTTGGCAGAAAAAAAAACAACAAACATAAATTTTACAGTAAAATTCTGACGGCTGAGCTGCCAGGTTTTGTTTTACCGTAAAATGTACAGTGTGTAAGAACTATTTAATGGGAAATAAATTGTTCAGTCATGTATGTCCAGAGTCGGGACCCGGGGTGGACCGCTCGCCTGTGCATCGGTTGGGAACATCTCTGCGCTGCTGACCCGTCTCCGCTCGAGATGGTCTCCTGCTGGCCCCACTATGGACTGGACTTTCACTATTTTGTTGGATCCACTATGGACTGGACTCTTACTGTTATGTTAGATCCACTATGGACTGGACTCTCACACTATTATGCTAGATCCACTACGGACTGGACTCTCACACTATTTTGCTAGATCCACTATTGACTGGACTCTCACACTATTATGTTAGATCCACTATGGACTGGACTCTCACTATTATGTTAGATCCACTATGGACTGGACTCTCTCACTATTATGTTAGATCCACTATGGACTGGACTCTCTCACTATTATGTTAGATCCACTATGGACTGGACTCTCACTATTATGTTAGATCCACTATGGACTGGACTCTCACTATTATGTTAGATCCACTATGAACTGGACTCTCACACTTTTATGTTAGACCCACTATGGACTGGACTCTCACCATTATGTTAGATCCACTATGGACTGGACTCTCACTATTATGTTAGATCCACTATGGACTGGACTCTCACTATTATGTTAGATCCACAATGGACTGGACTCTCACACTATTATGCTAGATCCACTACGGACTGGACTCTCACACTATTATGTTAGATCCACTATGAACTGGACTCTCACTATTATGTTAGATCCACTATGGACTGGACCCTCACTATTATGTTAGATCCACTATGGACTGGACTATCACTATTATGTTAGATCCACTATGAACTGGACTCTCACACTATTATGTTAGATCCACTACGGACTGGACTCTCACGATTATGTTAGATCCACTATGGACTGGACTCTTACTATTATGTTAGACCCACTATGGACTGGACTCTCACTATTATGTTAGATCCACTATGGACTGGACTCTCACTATTATGTTAGATCCACTATGGACTGGACTCTTACACTATTATGTTAGATCCACTATGGACTGGACTCTCACTATTATGTTAGATCCACTATGGACTGGACTCTCACTATTATGTTAGATCCACTATGGACTGGACTCTCACACTATTATGTTAGATCCACTATGGACTGGACTCTCACTATTATGTTAGATCCACTATGGACTGGACTCTCACACTATTATGTTAGATCCACCATGGACTGGACTCTCATAATATTATGTTAGATCCACTATGGACTGGACTCTCACTATTATGTTAGATCCACTATGGACTGGACTCTCATAATATTATGTTAGATCCACTATGGACTGGACTCTCACTATTATGTTAGATCCACTATGGACTGGACTCTCACTATTATGTTAGATCCACTATGGACTGGACTCCCACTATTATGTTAGATCCACTATGGACTGGACTGGGGGGGTGTCACTCACATCTGCAGTCCTCTCCAAGGTTTCTCATAGTCATTCACATTGACATACCACAGGGTTGTGAGTTTTTCCTTGCCCTTATGCGGGATCTGAACCGAGGATGCTTCTTTCAGTCCTTAATTCATGAATTGGCATTTGACATTCACCCCCCCACACAGACCGTGGGTCCTATATTTGGGCGTACAGGGAGAGTGGCGTGCTATGTGGGTTATACGATAGCGAGGTGCACACCGTGCGAGTCCTCCAATGTGTTCGCCGCTACAGATGACACACAAAGCGCCAACCATTTGCAAGTCTGCGGAGCAGCAGAAAGAAACGCATGTTTGGGCTAAGGAGCGAACAAGAGAGCCATTGTTCTCCCGAGTTGCGCCAGCAGGAATTACTGTTGGGTCGCTTGAACATTCTTGAAGGAACCACAGAGCGTTCCATACACAACACTTAATGCTTCTTCGGGCTTGGCGACTAATGCAATATTTAATCTGCTTCTCCTAAAGGTTCTTAAGAAAAGATTGGGTCACCTTCACTGATCATAGGTTTAAAAAACGGCACCTAAGGGAACCATGGCTTCTGTGGTACTCCGAAAATACAATTAATGATAATCTTACTTTCGCAGCATTTGTGGTTGAATGTAATTATATACAGTATTATCCACGACCTCGCTGACTGTACATGTAAGTAGTGTAGTGGATTGTCCGAAGCTTAAAGGCCTACTGAAAGCCACTACTAGCGACCACGCAGTCTGATAGTTTATATATCAATGATGAAATCTTAACATTATAACACATGCCAATACGGCCGGGTTAACTTATAAAGTGACATTTTAAATTTGCCGCTAAACTTCCGGTTCGAAACGCCTCTGAGGATGACGTATGCGCGTGACGTAGCCCGGGGAACACGGGTATGCCTTCCACATTGAAGCCAATACGAAAAAGCTCTGTTTTCATTTCATAATTCCACAGTATTCTGGACATCTGTGTTCGTGAATCTGTTCCAATCATGTTCATTGCATTATGGAGAAGGAAGCTGAGCAAGCAAAGAAGAAAGTTGTCGGTGCGAAATGGACGTATTTTTCGAACGTAGTCAGCCACAACAGTACACAGCCGGCGCTTCTTTGTTTACATTCCCGAAAGATGCAGTCAAGATGGAAGAACTCGGATAACAGAGACTCTAACCAGGAGGACTTTTGACTTCGATACACAGACGCCTGTAGAGAACTGGGACAACACAGACTCTTACCAGGATTACTTTGATTTGGATGACAAAGACGCAGACGTGCTACTGTGAGTATGCAGCTTTGGCTTCTAAACATTTGATCGCTTGACCGTATGTGCGCAACTTTTTTTTGCGTATGTACGTAACTTTTTTAAAATATATAAGCTTTATGAACCTTGGGTTAGGTGAACGGTCTTTTGGGCTGAGTGATTGTGTGTGTTGATCAGGTGTTTGAATTGTATTGGCGTGTTCTATGGAGCTAGGAGCTAGCATAGGAGCTAGGAGCTAGCATAACACGTACCGTACCGTACGTGCGCGTCACGTACGTAACTTTTTAAAAATATATAAGCTTTATGAACCTTGGGTTAGGTGAACGGTCTTTTGGGCTGAGTGATTGTGTGTGTTGATCAGGTGTTTGAATTGTATTGGTGTGTTCTATGGAGCTAGGAGCTAGCAGAGGAGCTAGGAGCTAGCATAACAAACACGCAGGTGTTTTTATGCAGGATTAATTTGTGGCATGTTAAATATAAGCCTGGTTGTGTTGTGGCTAATAGAGTATATATATGTCTTGTGTTTATTTACTGTTGTAGTCATTCCCAGCTGAATATCAGGTCACCCCCGGCTCTCACAGCATCTTCCCTATCTGAATAGCTTCAACTCCCCACTAGCCCTTCACTTGCACTTTACTCATCCACAAATCTTTCATCCTCGCTCAAATTAATGGGGAAATTGTCGCTTTCTCGGTCCGAATCTCTCTCACTTCATGCGGCCATCATTGTAAACAATAGGGAACTTTGCGTATATGTTCAACTGACTACGTCACGCTACTTCCGGTAGGGGCAAGCCTTTTTTTTATCAGATACCAAAAGTTGCAATCTTTATCGTCGTTGTTCTATACTAAATCCTTTCAGCAAAAATATGGCAATATCGCGAAATGATCAAGTATGACACATAGAATAGATCTGCTATCCCCGTTTAAATAAAAAAAAATCATTTCAGTAGGCCTTTAAACAGGCAACAAAAGTAGTTTAGTACAACAAATTTATTTACCCATTATCGGAAGTGCAGGTTGAATGGAGTTGGCCGTGCAGACAGACCACATGTCACTCCGGAGCAAACAAGACACACACAAGCCAAAATCACTGTCGAGTTCCGGTCCTCTGCCATTTTTTATATGTCTTTTGTGCGTCATTGTTTGTTATCTAAATGCGTCAATGTCTTGTTGTTTTTCCTATCTGTTCCATAACAACTCGAATCCTTTAGACCAGGGGTGTCAAACTCATTTTAGATCGGGGGCCACATGGAGAAAAATCTACTCCCAAGTGGGCCGGACTGGTAAAATCATGGCACGATAACTTAAAAAAATAAATAAAGACAACTTCAGATTGTTTTCTTTGTCTAAAAATAGAACAAGCACATTCTGAAATTGTACAAATAATATTTATGTTGGATTTTTTTTTTTTTACAATTACCTGTTGCGGTTAATAGTATATATACTTTATTTGTCGTTATTTATATTTTCTGAATAAATTATGTGATAATGTTCATCAGTTGGTGTTAATTTTCAATCTATCAAGATAAACATTTTATCAAAATCAAATTAAAGTATGTTATTTATGTAGTTTGATCATTTTCCTCCACTGATGTACTAACATTATTTGGTTTATTTTGTACATATGTAGCATCATCTACAAAGATACAAATAATTGCTATTGCGACATCCAGTGGACACATTTAGAACAGCAGTTTCTTTCATTCAAAAATTTCAGGTTAATTTTTATACTTAGCAAACTCATCCCGCGGGCCGGATAAAACCTGTTCGCGGGCCTGATCCGGCCCTCGGGCCGTACGTCTGACACCGCTGCTTTAGACAGTCAACACATTCTGTAGACAGGTTGGCACGACTTAATATTCACTTTTGTCCCACCACTGGTCCATTCAATGGCACAAAAGACAAGAGAATTGAAAATGAGCGGACATTCTTAAAAGACAAGAAATATAGGTCAAAAGGTCAGAAATTCTACGACAGTAGCAATTATAATTCCTTTAGAAAAGGTTGCTCAACCAAAATACGCCGGTCAAAGATCCTCTATAAGCACAGAAGTGCTTTGCTGTTTTTAAGAAATCCACCTTAGCTAGTAAAAGATATTAGGTACAAGAAGTACTCTGTTATGGAATGTTCTTTTTTTAAAGGCCTACTGAAAGCCACTACTAGCGACCACGCAGTCTGATAGACTTAGACTTAGACAAACTTTAATGATCCACAAGGGAAATTGTTCAACACAGTAGCTCAGTTACAATGATAGTTTATATATCAATGATGAAATCTTAACATTGCAACACATGCCAATACGGCCGGGTTAACTTATAAAGTGCCATTTTAAATTTCCCGCCACACTTCCGGTTCAAAACGCCTTTGGAGGATGACGTATGCGCGTAACGTAGCCAGTTTAACACGGGTATGGCTCCCCCATTGAAGCAATACGAAATAGCTCTGTTTTCATCTCATCATTCCACAATATTCTGGACATCTGTGTTGGCGAATCTGTTGCAATTTGTTCATTGCATTACGGAGAAAGAAGCTGAGCAAGCAAAGAAGAAAGTCGGTGCGAAGCGGAGTATTTTTGCGAGGGAAGTCAGCAACACAACACGGTCGGTGTTTCATTGTTTACATTCCCGAAAGATGCGGTCGAGATCGAAGAACTCGGACAACAGAGACTCTTACCAGGAGGACTTTGACTTTGTTAACAGGCGCAGACGCGATACCGTGAGTACGCTTCCAAACATTTGATCGCTTGCTATAACTAGCTTGAGCTAGGAGCTAGGAGCTAGCATAACAAACACCTAGGTGTTTGTTTTGCGGGATTAATTTGTGGCATATAAAATATAAGCCTGGTTGTGTTGTGGCTAATAGAGTATATATATGTCTTGTGTTTATTTACTGTTGTAGTCATTCCCAGCTGAATATCAGGTCCCACCCGCGCGCTTACAAACATTTGATCGCTTGCCCGTACGTGCGTGTCATGTACGTAACTTTGGTTAAATATATAAGCTTTATGAACCTTGGGTTAGGTCAGGGGTCGGCAACACAAAATGTTGAAAGAGCCATTTTGGACCAAAATTACAAAAACAAATCTGTCTGGAGCCGCAAAAAATTAAAAGCCATATTACATGTGTCATGAGATATACATTTAATTAAGAGGACTTAAAGGAAACTAAATGAGCTCAAATATAGCTACAAATGAGGCATAATGATGCAATATGTACATATCGCTAGCCTAAGTAGCATGTTAGCATCGATTAGCTTGCAGTCATGCAGTGACCAAATATGTCTGATTAGCACTCCACACAAGTCAATAACATCAACAAAACTCACCTTTGTGCATTAATGCACAACGTTAAAAGTGTGGTGGACAAAATGAGACAGAAAAAGAAGTAGCATAAAACACGTCCTAGAAAGTCGGAGAAAGTTATACATGGAAACAAACTATACGGTGAGTTCAAGGACCGCCAAAATTAGTAGGACAAAACGGCGCTCGCCAAATACTCGAATCAGTGAAGCATGTTTAATATAAACAGTGTGCTTTATAACAATTGGGGAGGTTTGTGTCATGTTTGTCCTCTACAAAAACCATACTAAAACAAAAAAATAGATTTTTTTCCCCTCATCTTTTTCCAGTCTTCATACATTTTTGAAAAATGTCCAGAGAGCCACTAGGGCGGCGCTAAAGAGCTGCATGCGGCTCTAGAGCTGCGTGTTGCCGACCCCCGGGTTAGGTGAACGGTCCTTTGGGCTGAGTGAGTGTGTGTGTTGTGCAGGTGTTTGAATTGTATTGGCTGGTTATATATACGGGATCCCGTCCATATTACCCGCTCGAGCTATAACTAGCTCGAGCTAGTAGCTAGTAGCTAGGAGCTAGCATAACAAACACCTAGGTGTTTTTATGCAGGATTAATTTGTGGCATATTAAATATAAGCCTGGTTGTGTTGTGGCTAATAGAGTATATATATGTCTTGTGTTTATTTACTGTTGTAGTCATTCCCAGCTGAATATCAGGTCACCCCCGGCTCTCACAGCATCTTCCCTATCTGAATAGCTTCAACTCCCCACTAGCCCTTCACTTGCACTTTACTCATCCACAAATCTTTCATCCTCGCTCAAATTAATGGGGAAATTGTCGCTTTCTCGGTCCGAATCTCTCTCACTTCATGCGGCCATCATTGTAAACAATAGGGAACTTTGCGTATATGTTCAACTGACTACGTCACGCTACTTCCGGTAGGTGCAAGCCTTTTTTATCAGATACCAAAAGTTGCGATCTTTATCGTCGTTGTTCTATACTAAATCCTTTCAGCAAAAATATGGCAATATCGCGAAATGATCAAGTATGACACATAGAATAGATCTGCTATCCCCGTTTAAATAAAAAAAATTCATTTCAGTAGGCCTTTAAGCTACCTAAAGAAATAGATGTGCTGTAGAATCAGTATCGATTTTATGATTACTGTTCAGAACTTCTTTAAAATGCAGTACAGGCCAAAAGTTTGGACACACCTTCTCCTCATTCAATCTTTATTTTCATGAATTCATTCATTCATTTCATTCTCATTTTCAAGAGGATATAGTATCCGAGGTGGTTTAAAATACAAATCCGTGATCCACAATAGAAAAAGGAGAAAGTGTGGAATCCAATGAGACCTTTTACCTAAGTTACGGTCAGAGCGAAAAAAGATACGTCCTGCACTGCACTCTAGTCCTTCACTCTCACGTTCCTCATCCACCAACCTTTCATCCTGGCTCAAATTAATGGGGTAATCGTCGCTTTCTCGGTCCGAATCACTCTCGCTGCTGGTGTAAACAATGGGGAAATGTGAGGAGCCTTTCAACCTGTGACGTCACGCTACTTCCGCTACAGGCAAGGCTTTTTTTTTATCAGCGACCAAAAGTTGCGAACTTTATCGTCGATGTTCTCTACTAAATCCTTTCAGCAAAAATATGGCAATATCGCGAAATGATCAAGTATGACACATAGAATGGATCTGCTATCCCCGTTTAAATAAAAACAAATCATTTCAGTAGGCCTTTAAGAAATCCACCTTAGCTAGTAAAAGATATTATCTGTTATGGAATGTTCTTTTTTTAAGCAACCTAAAAACATAGATGTGCTGTAGAATCAGTATCGATTTTATGATTACTGTTCAGAACTTCTTTAAAATGCCGTACAGGCCAAAAGTTTGGACACACCTTCTCCTCATTCAATCTTTATTTCCATGACTATTTACATTGTAGATTGTCACATCAAAACTATGAATGAACACATGTGGAGTTATGTACTTAAACAAAAAAAAAAGGTGAAATAACTGAAAACATGTTTTATATTCTGGTTTCTTCAAAATAGCCAACCTTTGCTCCGATTACTGCTTTGCACACTCTTGGCATTCTCTCCATGGGCTTCAAGGGGTGGTCACCCCCTTCACAGGTGAGCTTCAAGTGCAAAGCAGTAATCAGAGCAAAGGGTGGCTATTTTGAAGAAACTAGAATTTAAAACATGTTTTCAGTTATTTCACCTTTTTGTGTGAAGTACATAACTCCATGTGTGTTCATTCATAGTTTTGATGCCTTCAGTGACAATCTAAAATGTTATTTACGTTTATAAAATGATGTAGAACGTCTTAATGTTTTGCCCTATTTTGCCCAGGTCTGTCTTAAAGTAAAAAAAAGTTAAAGTACCAATGATTGTCACACACACACACACACTAGGTGTGGTGAAATTACCCTCTGCGTTTGACCATCCCCTTGTTCCACCCCCCCTGGGAGGTGAGGGGAGCAGTGAGCAGCAGTGCCCGGGAATCATTTTTTGGTGATTTAACCCCCAATTCCAACCCTTGATGCTGAGTGCCAAGCAGGGAGGTAATGGCTCCCATTTTTTATAGATTTGGTATGACTCGGCCGGGGTTTGAACTCATGACCTACCGATCTCAGGGCGGACACAATGTCCGGTAGAGTTCTAAAGAAATTTATGACAGACCACCTTGAAAAAACGGAATTTAATTTTACAGGTTTTTTTTTACTGAATGGGACACCCAAAATGTACATGAAAATAAAGAAAGTGGGATTTACAATATTAACTATGAACAATAAAACACTGAATATTAACAACATATGAACATCACTCCTCTTTTACGTGGGATTTACAATATTAACTATGAACACTAAAACACTGAATATTAACAACATATGAACATCGTCCCTCTTTTACGTGGGATTTACAATATTAACTATGAACAATAAAACACTGAATATTAACAACATATGACATCGCTCCTCTTTTACGTGGGATTTACAATATTAATTATGAACGATAAAACACTGAATATTAACAACATATGAACATCGCTCCTCTTTTACGTGGGGTTTACAATATTAACTATGAACAATAAAACACTGAATATTAACAACATATGACATCGCTCCTCTTTTATGTGGGATTTACAATATTAACTATGAACAATAAAACACTGAATATTAACAACATATGAACATCGCTCCTCTTTTACGTGGGATTTACAATATTAACTATGAACAATAAAACACTGAATATAAACAACGTATGTATATCGCCCCTCTTTTACGTACGATTTACAACATTAACTGAACAATAAAACACTGAATATTAACAACATATGAACATCGCCCCTCTTTTATGTGAGATTTACAATATTAACTATGAACAATAAAACACTGAATATTAACAACATATGTACATCGCCCCTCTTTTACGCATGATTTACAATATTAACTATGAACAATAAAACACTGAATATTAACAACATATGACATCGCCCCTCTTTTACGTGAGATTTACAATATTAATTATTAACAATAAAACACTGAATATCAACAACATATGAACATCGCTCCTCTTTTACGTGGTATTTACAATATTAACTATGAACACAAAAACACTGAATATTAACAACATATGAACATCGCCCCTCTTTTACGTGAGATTTACAATATTAATTATGAACAATAAAACACTGAATATTAACAACATATGAACATCGCCCCTCTTTTACGTGGGATTTACAATATTAACTATGAACAATAAAACACTGAATATCAACAACGTATGAACATTGCTCCTCTTTTACTTCTCAGACCAGCTCTTTGATAGTTGTGTATATTTTACAATCAAGCAAAACACAACAAAAATGTAACAAAGTGATATATTATCACTTTACGCAGACATTTGTCTGAAAACAAACCCCGCCCACTCTGCTTTGTTCCTGGTCAATTACCGTAATAACTCCTATAACACCCGAAAGCGCAGATTTCGACCATTAAAATACTTTCTATAGATCAAGACTTACGGCCATTTAAAAACAGCACTGCACATCATAATGGCGGCTACAGTTTTGAGGTTAAAGATGTAAAAAAAATGATATAGAACGTCCGGCGGGCCGGATTGAAAATCTTAACGGGCCGTGTTTTGCCCAGGTCTGTCTTAGTGCAGATGCCCGTAGTCTCCACTTTAATGAAGAGATGTCAAGTTTGAATGCTTGACACCTCACCTCCAAAGTCAACAGGGATGAGCCCGCCGCCGCCTCCCCTCAAGCCTCCCAAAGGAGAGGAGGGTGTCCCTGAACCTCCAGCTTGTACATGTCCCCAACTTTGTCCCCCTCCCTCTTTTCAGCAGCGGCTCAAGGGCCCGGCCACCGCGGGTCCATTAGACACGCCACTAAACCGGAGCGGGCGGTCCGCACACAATGGGGCCGCGATAAAAGGGGGTCTTTGTGCGTGGAGAAGTCACTTGAAAGAGAAGTGACAAGGCTCCTTTTATCACGTAAAAGTGGCCTTTCTCATGATAATCCAACCAGGAGACGGGGGCCTGATCCCCGACCCAGGAAAGGGACATCAGTACAGTGAGCTTCAGCGGTTAAAGCGGGACCCCCAAAAAAAGTCAACACGGACCGTCAACACACCGACTGCTCAGTGGCTTAGCGGTTAGAGCAGGGGTGTCCAAACTTTTTCCACTGAGGGCCGCACACTAAAAAATCAAAGCACGCGGGGGCCATTTTGATATTTTTTCATTTTAAAACCAACACAATATACACTTTTTTTTTTTTTAACCTTTGGGGCTCCCTCAAGTTAGGTCCGAGGCACCCAGAAGGGTTTCAGTCTTAAAAGGTTAAAAATAAGTCATATTTTTATTTTTTCAATTAAACGCTTGAATCTCTAATTCAACTTCAGATATATATATATATATATATATATATATATATATATATATATATATATATATATATATATATATATATATATAT
Source organism: Entelurus aequoreus (assembly GCF_033978785.1). Lineage (NCBI taxonomy): Eukaryota > Metazoa > Chordata > Actinopteri > Syngnathiformes > Syngnathidae > Entelurus > Entelurus aequoreus. The sequence continues at coordinate 2,661,464 of NC_084749.1, read as the reverse complement.
ATATATATATATATATATATATATATATATATATATATATATATATATATATATATATATATATATATATATATATAAATATAAATTAATCTATTTATTCTTATTATTGTGTGAATGCTCCAAAGCATTCAAACATATGGTTTTCTACACCAAAATGCATGTATTTATTATTGTATGAATGTTCCAAAGCATTCACACATGGTTTTCTACACCAAAATTCATCTATGTATTATTATTGTGTGAATGCTCCAAAGCATTCAAACATATGGTTTTCTACACCAAAATTCATCTATTTATTCTTATTATTGCGTGAATATATATATATATATATATATATATATATATATATATATATATATAATATGTATTATATATATATATATATATATATATATATATATATATATATATATATATATATATATATATATATATATATATATATATATATGTATATATATATATAATAAATACATAAATTAAAAAAATAAAATAAAATATATATATATATATATTTTTTGGAACAAATAAAAAAAAAAACAAATATATATATATATTTTTTTTATTTTTTATTTTTTTTTATTTTTTTTTAATTAAAATTTTTTTTTTTTTTAAATAAATAAATTAAAATTTAAAAAAAAAAATATATATATATATATTTTATTTTATTTTATTTTATTTATTTTTTTATTTATGTATTTATTTTATTTTATTTTTTATTTTTTTTTACATTTTATGAGCTTTTTGTAAAAACCCTATTTTGGGGGGTAAAAATACAAAATATACAATGTTTTTCCCCAAAAAGATTTTCAAAGTGGAATATTTGATGTGAAGTAATTGGATCCCTAAATAGGTCAATAATCCATAGCAAAATTGATTTGAATTTATTATTATTTTAATTTTTTTTTTAGCAAAGACAGGTGTTTTTAATTCCACTAAAATTCTTGGGGATCTAAAAGTGCTCCACTCATAAAAAGGTCATGCTTTTTTTTTTATACATTCAACACTTAAATGTGTATATCAGCTTCAAATAATCTATAGTGTAATTAGTTTAGTATATTTATAATAACAATCAATATAATAATTAGTATAATTAGCATTAGTATATAATTAGTATGTATTTTTTTAAATAATTATCATATTTTTCATGTTTTTTTGTTTGTTGTAATTATGTCCTTTTTGTCCTTGAATCAGTCAATAATTCATAGCAACATTGATTTTGATTCATTATTTTTTGAGAAATTATTTAAACAAATGGTGTTATTAGAGTCAACAATGCAACTTTTTCTCGTTGCATTTCACCTATTTGCTCTTTTATTCAACTTTTTAATGTTTTTTTTAACATTTTTTTAGTATTTCTAGAATGATGTGCCGCGGGCCGGTAAAACATTAGCTGCGGGCCGGAAATGGCTCCCGGGCCACACTTTGGACACCCCTGGGTTAGAGGGTCCACCCTGAGACCGGTAGGTCGTCAGTTCAAACCCCGGCCGAGTCATACCAAAAACTATAAAAATGGGAGCCATTACCTCCCTGCTTGGCACTCAGCATCAAGGGTTGGAATTGGGGGGTGAATCACCAAAAATGATTCCCGGGCGTGGACGTGGCTGCTGCTCACTGCTCCCCTCACCTCCCAGGGGGGTGAACAAGGGGATGGGTCAAATACAGATGATAATTTCACCACACCTTAGTGTGTGTGTGTGACAATCATTGGTACTTTAAGTAAAGAGGGCCCACTTCAATGTTAACACTGAATTAGTAATCTTACTCTTGATATATTGATATAAGCAGCAACCTGACGGTTCCTGGTTCGATCCCCAGCTTCTACCAACCTCGTCACTGTGTGAATGCTCCAAAGCATTCACACACATTTTATTGTGTGAATGCTCCAAAGCATTCACACATATGGTTTTCTGCACACAATTTAATCTATTTATTGTGTGAACGCTACAAAGCTTTTACACACATGGTTTTCTACACCAAAATTAATCTATTTATTATTATTGTGTGAATGCTCCAAAGCATTCAAACATATGGTTTTCTACACCAACATTCATCTATTTATTATTATTGTGTGAATGCTTTGGAGCATTCACACACATGGTTTTCTACACCAAAATGTATCTACTTATAATTGTTATTGTGTGAATGCTCCAAAGCATTCAAGCATGGTTTTCTACACCAAAATTTATCTATTTATTATTATTGAACTTATTGTGTGAATGCTCCATAGCATTCACACATATGGTTTTCTACACCAAAATTAATCTATTTATTCTTATTATTGTGTGAATGCTCCAAAGCATTCAAACATATGGTTTTCTACACCAAAATGCATGTATTTATTATTGTGTGAATGCTCCAAAGCATTCCCACATATGGTTTTCTACACCAAAATTCATCTATTTATTATTATTCCACTTATTGTGTTAAAGCTCCAAAGCATTTACACATATGGTTTTCTACACCAAAATTAATCTATTTATTGTGTGAATGCTCCAAAGAATTCACACACATTTTATTGTGTGAATGCTCCAAAGCATTCACACATATGGTTTTCTGCACACAATTTAATCTATTTATTGTGTGAACGCTACAAAGCATTCACACACATGGTTTTCTACACCAAAATGTATCTACTTATAATTCTTATTGTGTGAATGCTCCAAAGCATTCAAGCATGGTTTTCTACACCAAAATTAATCTATTTATTATTATTGAACTTATTGTGTGAATGCTCCATAGCATTCAAACATATGGTTTTCTACACCAAAATTAATCTATTTATTCTTATTATTGTGTGAATGCTCCAAAGCATTCAAACATATGGTTTTCTACACCAAAATGCATGTATTTATTATTGTATGAATGTTCCAAAGCATTCACACATGGTTTTCTACACCAAAATTCATCTATTTATTATTATTGTGTGAATGCTCCAAAGCATTCAAACATGGTTTTCTACACCAAAATTCATCTATTTATTCTTATTATTGCGTGAATGCTCCAAAGCATTCACACATATGGTTTTCTACACCAAAATTAATCTATTTATTGTGTGAATGCTCCAAAGAATTCACACACACATATGGTTTTCTGCACACGATTTAATCTATTTATTGTGTGAATGCTCCAAAGCATTCACACATATGGTTTTCTACACCAAAATTAATCTATTTATTCTTATTATTGCGTGAATGCTCCAAAGCATTCAAACATATGGTTTTCTACACCAAAATTCATCTATTTATTATTATTCAAATTATTGTGTGAATGCTCCAAAGCATTTACAAATATGGTTTTCTACACCAAAATTCATCTATTTATTCTTATTATTGTGTGAATGCTCCAAAGCATTCAAACATATGGTTTTCTACACCAAAATTCATGTATTTATTATTATTCAACTTATTGTGTGAATGCTCCATAGCATTCACACATATGGTTTTCTACACCAAAATTAATCTATTTATTCTTATTATTGTGTGAATGCTCCAAAGCATTCAAACATATGGTTTTCTACACCAAAATGCATGTATTTATTATTGTATGAATGTTCCAAAGCATTCACACATGGTTTTCTACACCAAAATTCATCTATTTATTATTATTGTGTGAATGCTCCAAAGCATTCACACATATGGTTTTCTACACCAAAATGAATCTATTTATTCTTATTATTGTGTGAATGCTCCAAAGCATTCACACATATGGTTTTCTACACCAAAATTCATCTATTTATTCTTATTATTGTGTGAATGCTCCAAAGCATTCAAACATATGGTTTTCTACACCAAAATTCATCTATTTATTATTATTCAACTTATTGTGTGAATGCTCCATAGCATTCACACACATGGTTTTCTACACCAAAATTCATCTATTTATTCTTATTATTGTGTGAATGCTCCAAAGCATTCACACATATGGTTTTCTACACCAAAATTCATCTATTTATTCTTATTATTGTGTGAATGCTCCAAAGCATTCAAACATATGGTTTTCTACACCAAAATTCATCTATTTATTATTATTCAACTTATTGTGTGAATGCTCCATAGCATTCACACACATGGTTTTCTACACCAAAATTCATCTATTTATTCTTATTATTGTGTGAATGCTCCAAAGCATTCAAACATATGGTTTTCTACACCAAAATGCATGTATTTATTATTGTATGAATGTTCCAAAGCATTCACACATGGTTTTCTACACCAAAATTCATCTATTTATTATTATTGTGTGAATGCTCCAAAGCATTCACACATATGGTTTTCTACACCAAAATTCATGTATTTATTATTGTGTGAATGCTCCAAAGCATTCAAACATATGGTTTTCTACACCAAAATTCATCTATTTATTCTTATTATTGGGTGAATGCTCCAAAGCATTCAAACATATGGTTTTCTACACCAAAATTCATCTATTTATTCTTATTATTGTGTGAATGCTCCAAAGCATTCAAACATATGGTTTTCTACACCAAAATTCATGTATTTATTATTATTCAACTTATTGTGTGAATGCTTTGGAGCATTCACACATATGGTTTTCTCAGCCAGCGTTTGTGGGTCTGATGGACCCGTTGCATTTTGTGGCTTTTAATGCCTCACAATCAAACACTTTTATGTTAAGATACTGAACAGATGTTTATCGGGATAAGGTAAACATCTGTTCAGTAACAACAATATGAACATCACCCAAGGGTTAAAAATGGGAGCTATTACCTCCCTGCTTGGCACTCAGCATCAAGGGTTGGAATTGGGGGTTAAATCACCAAAAAAGATTCCAGAGCGCGGCCGCCGCTGCTGCTCACTGCTCCCCTCACCTCGCAGGGGGTGAACAAGGGGATGGGTCAAAAGCAGAGGGTAATTTCACCACACCTTAGTGTGTGTGTGACAATCATTGGTACTTTAACTTTTTAACTTTAGTGTCCCATGAAGCCCGCTGAGAAAAAGGGGGTAAATATAGAAAAGTTTACCATGGTAACGCTTCTTCTCATCCTTGGCCAGCGTGACGGCGATTCGCAGGCCGATGCCGGAGGAGCAGCCGGTGATCAGCACCACTTTCTGCCCGCCGTCCGCCATGATGAGTGCGGGGTGGGACGCCTCGGCTCCTCCGGACGTCTCCGCTCTCCGCTGCTTCGGCTGCGGGGCTAAAAGCGGATCACCGCGGCGGCCATGTGAGCGTCCTTATGCGGTCACATGCTCCCTCCTGAGCCCCCCCCCCTTCTCCCTTTTTACACACTTTTTTTTATTTTTTTTAAATGGAGTTAAGTCCTCCGAGGGGAAAGCAGCGCGTGGCCATTTCCACGCAACGTGACACTTTGAACACTCGTGTTGTTGTTTTGGATCCCGCACTTCCGGTTTACCACACGTCCACTTTCGCAAGCCGCTTAGCTTTAAGTTGTCTTTCGTGGAATTACACGTCGTAAAGATGTGTGTAAACGGCGGGGAAAACACGTTAAAATGATGAAATATACAATATTTACACTGTGTAACTTGTACTAACGTGCTGCCTTGACGTATGCTGCCATCTTCTGGTGAACAAGTGTAGCACACACTATTGTGTACTGTCAATAATTCAATCACTCTAATTAGACTTACACTTCCTTTTATTGTGTGAATGCTTTGGAGCATATGGAAAACATATGGTTTTCTACACCAAAATTCATCTATTTATTCTTATTATTGCGTGAATGCTTCACATATGGTTTTCTACACCAAAATGAATCTATTTATTATTGTGTGAATGCTCCAAAGCATTCACACATATGGTTTTCCACACCAAAATTCATCTATTTATTCTTATTATTGCGCAAATGCTCCAAAGCATTCAAACATATGGTTTTGTACACCAAAATTAATCTATTTATTATTGTGTGAATGCTCCAAAGCATTCACACATACGGTTTTCCACACCAAAATTCATCTATTTATTCTTATTATTGTGTGAATGCTTCACATATGGTTTTCCACACCAAAATTCATCTATTTATTCTTATTATTGCTTGAATGCTTCACACATGGTTTTCTACACCAAAATGCATCTATTTATTATTATTATTGTGTGAATGCTCCAAAGCATTCCCACATATGGTTTTCCACACCAAAATTCATCTATTTATTCTTATTATTGTGTGAATGCTTCACATATGGTTTTCCACACCAAAATTCATCTATTTATTCTTATTATTGCGTGAATGCTTCACACATGGTTTTCTACACCAAAATGCATCTATTTATTATTATTATTGTGTGAATGCTCCAAAGCATTCACACATATGGTTTTCGACACCAAAATGCATCTATTTATTCTTATTATTGCGTGAATGCTTCACACATGGTTTTCTACACCAAAATGCATCTATTTTTTATTATTATTGTGTGAATGCTCCAAAGCATTCACACATATGGTTTTCCACACCAAAATTCATCTATATATTCTTATTATTGCGTGAATGCTCCAAAGCATTCAAACATATGGTTTTCTACACCAAAATTAAACTATTTATTATTGTGTGAATGCTCCAAAGCATTCACACATACAGTTTTCCACACCAAAATTCATCTATTTATTCTTATTATTGCGTGAATGCTTCACACATGGTTTTCTACACCAAAATGCATCTATTTATTATTATTATTGTGTGAATGCTCCAAAGCATTCACACATGTGATTTTCTACACCAAAATTAATGTATTTATTCTTATTATTGTGTGAATGCTCCAAAGCATTCAAACATATGGTTTTCTACACCAAAATTCATGTATTTATTATTGTGTGAATGATCCAAAGCATTCACACATATGATTTTCTACACCAAAATGAATCTATTTATTATTATTATTGTGTGAATGCTCCAAAGCATTCACACAAAGGGTTTTCTACCTCAAAATGTATCTATTTTCTCTTATTATTTCGTAAATGATCCAAAGCATTCACATATGATTTTCTACACCAAAATTCATCTATTTATTATTATTATTTCTTGAATGCTCCAAAGCATTCACACAAATGGTTTTCTACATCAAAATTTATTTATTTATTGTTATTATTGCGTGAATGCTCCAAAGCATTCACACACATGATTTTCTACACCAAAATGAATCTATTTATTATTATTATTGTGTGAATGCTCCAAAGCATTCACACATATGGTTTTCTACACCAAAATGCATGTATTTATTATTGTGTGAATGCTCCAAAGCATTCACACATGGTTTTCTACACCAAAATTCATCTATTTATTATTATTGTGTGAATGCTCCAAAGCATTCACACATATGGTTTTCTACACCAAAATTCATGTATTTATTATTGTGTGAATGCTCCAAAGCATTCACACACATGATTTTCTACACCAAAAGGAATCTATTTATTATTATTATTGTGTGAATGCTCCAAAGCATTCACACATATGATTTTCTACACCAAAATTCATCTATTTATTATTATTATTGCTAGAATGCTCCAAAGCATTCACACATATGATTTTCTACAACAAAATTCATATATTTATTCTTATTATTGCGTGAATGCTCCAAGGCATTTACACATATGGTTTTCTACATCAAAATGTATCTATTTATGCTTATTATTGCGTGAATGATCCAAAGCATTCACACACATGATTTTCTACACCAAAATTAATCTATTTATTATTATTATTGCATGAATGCTCCAAAGCATTCACACATATGGTTTTCTACACCAAAATTCATCTATTTATTATTATTGCGTGAATGCTCCAAAGCATTCACACATATGGTTTTCCACACCAAAATTCATCTATATATTCTTATTATTGCGTGAATGCTCCAAAGCATTCAAACATATGGTTTTCTACACCAAAATTAAACTATTTATTATTGTGTGAATGCTCCAAAGCATTCACACATACAGTTTTCCACACCAAAATTCATCTATTTATTCTTATTATTGCGTGAATGCTTCACACATGGTTTTCTACACCAAAATGCATCTATTTATTATTATTATTGTGTGAATGCTCCAAAGCATTCACACATGTGATTTTCTACACCAAAATTAATGTATTTATTCTTATTATTGTGTGAATGCTCCAAAGCATTCAAACATATGGTTTTCTACACCAAAATTCATGTATTTATTATTGTGTGAATGATCCAGAGCATTCACACATATGATTTTCTACACCAAAATGAATCTATTTATTATTATTATTGTGTGAATGCTCCAAAGCATTCACACAAAGGGTTTTCTACCTCAAAATGTATCTATTTTCTCTTATTATTTCGTAAATGATCCAAAGCATTCACACATATGATTTTCTACACCAAAATTCATCTATTTATTATTATTATTTCTTGAATGCTCCAAAGCATTCACACAAATGGTTTTCTACATCAAAATTTATTTATTTATTGTTATTATTGCGTGAATGCTCCAAAGCATTCACACACATGATTTTCTACACCAAAATGAATCTATTTATTATTATTATTGTGTGAATGCTCCAAAGCATTCACACATATGGTTTTCTACACCAAAATGCATGTATTTATTATTGTGTGAATGCTCCAAAGCATTCACACATGGTTTTCTACACCAAAATTCATCTATTTATTATTATTGTGTGAATGCTCCAAAGCATTCACACATATGGTTTTCTACACCAAAATTCATGTATTTATTATTGTGTGAATGCTCCAAAGCATTCACACACATGATTTTCTACACCAAAAGGAATCTATTTATTATTATTATTGTGTGAATGCTCCAAAGCATTCACACATATGATTTTCTACACCAAAATTCATCTATTTATTATTATTATTGCTAGAATGCTCCAAAGCATTCACACATATGATTTTCTACAACAAAATTCATCTATTTATTCTTATTATTGCGTGAATGCTCCAAGGCATTTACACATATGGTTTTCTACATCAAAATGTATCTATTTATGCTTATTATTGCGTGAATGATCCAAAGCATTCACACACATGATTTTCTACACCAAAATTAATCTATTTATTATTATTATTGCATGAATGCTCCAAAGCATTCACACATATGGTTTTCTACACCAAAATTCATCTATTTATTATTATTGCGTGAATGCTCCAAAGCATTCACACATATGGTTTTCTACACCAAAATTCATCTATTTATTCTTATTATTGTGTGAATGCTCCAAAGCATTCAAACATATGGTTTTCTACACCAAAATGAATCTATTTATTATTGTGTGAATGCTCCAAAGCATTCACACATACGGTTTTGCACACCAAAATTCATCTATTTATTCTTATTATTGCGCAAATGCTCCAAAGCATTCAAACATATGGTTTTGTACACCAAAATTAATCTATTTATTATTGTGTGAATGCTCCAAAGCATTCACACATACAGCTTTCCACACCAAAATTCATCTATTTATTCTTATTATTGCGTGAATGCTTCACACATGGTTTTCTACACCAAAATGCATCTATTTATTATTATTATTGTGTGAATGCTCCAAAGCATTCACACATATGGTTTTCGACACCAAAATGCATCTATTTATTCTTATTATTGCGTGAATGCTTCACACATGGTTTTCTACACCAAAATGCATCTATTTTTTTATTATTATTGTGTGAATGCTCCAAAGCATTCACACATATGGTTTTCCACACCAAAATTCATCTATATATTCTTATTATTGCGTGAATGCTCCAAAGCATTCAAACATATGGTTTTCTACACCAAAATTAAACTATTTATTATTGTGTGAATGCTCCAAAGCATTCACACATACAGTTTTCCACACCAAAATTCATCTATTTATTCTTATTATTGCGTGAATGCTTCACACATGGTTTTCTACACCAAAATGCATCTATTTATTATTATTATTGTGTGAATGCTCCAAAGCATTCACACATGTGATTTTCTACACCAAAATTAATGTATTTATTCTTATTATTGTGTGAATGCTCCAAAGCATTCAAACATATGGTTTTCTACACCAAAATTCATGTATTTATTATTGTGTGAATGATCCAGAGCATTCACACATATGATTTTCTACACCAAAATGAATCTATTTATTATTATTATTGTGTGAATGCTCCAAAGCATTCACACAAAGGGTTTTCTACCTCAAAATGTATCTATTTTCTCTTATTATTTCGTAAATGATCCAAAGCATTCACATATGATTTTCTACACCAAAATTCATCTATTTATTATTATTATTTCTTGAATGCTCCAAAGCATTCACACAAATGGTTTTCTACATCAAAATTTATTTATTTATTGTTATTATTGCGTGAATGCTCCAAAGCATTCACACACATGATTTTCTACACCAAAATGAATCTATTTATTATTATTATTGTGTGAATGCTCCAAAGCATTCACACATATGGTTTTCTACACCAAAATGCATGTATTTATTATTGTGTGAATGCTCCAAAGCATTCACACATGGTTTTCTACACCAAAATTCATCTATTTATTATTATTGTGTGAATGCTCCAAAGCATTCACACATATGGTTTTCTACACCAAAATTCATGTATTTATTATTGTGTGAATGCTCCAAAGCATTCACACACATGATTTTCTACACCAAAAGGAATCTATTTATTATTATTATTGTGTGAATGCTCCAAAGCATTCACACATATGATTTTCTACACCAAAATTCATCTATTTATTATTATTATTGCTAGAATGCTCCAAAGCATTCACACATATGATTTTCTACAACAAAATTCATCTATTTATTCTTATTATTGCGTGAATGCTCCAAGGCATTTACACATATGGTTTTCTACATCAAAATGTATCTATTTATGCTTATTATTGCGTGAATGATCCAAAGCATTCACACACATGATTTTCTACACCAAAATTAATCTATTTATTATTATTATTGCATGAATGCTCCAAAGCATTCACACATATGGTTTTCTACACCAAAATTCATCTATTTATTATTATTGCGTGAATGCTCCAAAGCATTCACACATATGGTTTTCTACACCAAAATTCATCTATTTATTCTTATTATTGTGTGAATGCTCCAAAGCATTCAAACATATGGTTTTCTACACCAAAATTAATCTATTTATTATTGTGTGAATGCTCCCAAGCATTCACAGATATGGTTGTCTACACCAAAATTCATCTATTTATTCTTATTCAACTTATTCTCCTTCTCCAGATTTTGGCGCGTTCTACCTTCCACATTGTTTACCCGATTCCAACCATTTCAACTTCAAACTGTTCAGCCTATTCGGGAATCGCGGGCTTTCCCTTGACAAATCCCACGTGGGTGCTCGGCATTGTCTCAGGCCCCGAAGCACCCACGGGATCGGCGCCTATGCTCCACGCAAGTCAATAACCTCGACACAGCTCTTCTCTGTGCATTCACGCACAGTATAAAACCCTTGGTGGACAAAATGAGACAAAGAAGGAGTTGCATAAAACAGGTCTTTCTGTGGCAGCGACGGAGAAAGTTGTACATGTAAACAAACTACGGTGCGTTCAAGGACCGCCAAAATTAGTAGGACAAAACGGCGCTGGCCAAGTAGTCTCATCAGTGAAGCATAAACATATTAAACAGTGGGCTTTCTAACAATTAGGGATGTTTGTCCTCCAGAAACATTATTAAAACAACAAATATATTTAACCCCCTATCTTTTGCCATTTTTGACAAAGCTCCAGGGAGCCACCAGGGCGGTGCTAAAGAGCCGCGGGTTGCTGACCCCCCGAGTTAACCTCACAAATGACAAATCCCAGTGAGCTAACAAGCAGTGGGAGATATTTTTGTTCCCCACCCGTGCTGAAGTTATACGCTCTGTCAACCGACGGGCCGTCATTCATGTTGAAAGGGGTCAAAGTTCACCCGATAACATCTCAAACAGACTTGCTACTTCTTCTACAGGGGAAAGGTCAAAGTGCGAAAGCCTGCCTGGCCTTTTTTTTTTGGCGTGTGTCCACGTGAGGTGATGTGCTGTGTCAGAAATGATTGACACACCTGTAACAATTGAACACTTCTACTCGTCATTGTGGTTATTGGTGATGCTCAAAAGGTGGTGTTGGTAAAAAATAATAATAATAATGTCGTACAAAAAAAAAAGTTTTAAAATACTTTCCAAGCACAATAAGTTTTACAGGGAAAAAACAGCTTTAAAAGTTGCATATAAATGTAGAAGTCATACAGTTAATCTGTGTGAAATAGGCTAATCTCACCACTCTGCAACAAAACGTTTAATTGTTGTGCGATTTTACCCCATTTCGGGAGGGTGGGGGTATAGTTGTGCAATGCCAGGTTATTTTTATTTTTTTTATAAACCTTTATTTACCCAGGAAAGGACCCTATAAGAAACTCTTTTTCAAGGAAGTCCTAAACATTCATACCTCAGTGTAGGAGACACCTGGAGCACGGTCAGACACAACAACCAACCAATCAATCAATCAATGTTTACTTATATTGTGAGAGTCCAGTCCATAGTGGATCTAACATAATAGTGAGAGTCCAGTCCATAGTGGATCTAACATAATAGTGAGAGTCCAGTCCATTGTGGATCTAACGTAATAGTGTGAGAGTCCAGTCCATTGTGGATCTAACATAATAGTGAGAGTCCAGTCCATAGTGGATCTAACATAATAGTGTGAGAGTCCAGTCCATAGTGGATCTAACATAATAGTGAGAGTCCAGTCCATAGTGGATCTAACATAGTAGTGTGAGAGTCCAGTCCATAGTGGATCTAACATAATAGTGAGAGTCCAGTCTATAGTGGATCTAACATAATAGTGAGAGTCCAGTCCATAGTGGATCTAACATAATAGTGTGAGAGTCCAGTCCATAGTGGATCTAACATAATAGTGAGAGTCCAGTCTATAGTGGATCTAACATAATAGTGAGAGTCCAGTCCATAGTGGATCTAACATAATAGTGAGAGTCCAGTCCATAGTGGATCTAACATAATAGTGTGAGAGTCCTGTCCATAGTGGATCTAACATAATAGTGTGAGAGTCCAGTCCATAGTGGATCTAACATAATAGTGAGAGTTCAGTCCATAGTGGATCTAACATAATAGTGAGAGTCCAGTCCATAGTGGATCTAACATAATAGTGAGAATCCAGTCCATAGTGGATCTAACATAATAGTGAGAGTCCAGTCCATTGTGGATCTAACATAATAGTGAGAGTCCAGTCCGTAGTGGATCTAACATAATAGTGAGAGTCCAGTTCATAGTGGATCTAACATAATAGTGAGAGTCCAGTCCATAGTGGATCTAACATAATAGTGAGAGCCCAGCCTGTGATTAGGGTGGCGGAAGCAGGTATCGAACCTGGAACCCTCAAATAGAGTTGTGGGCGTGACCTCTGGGAACAAGCTTTTTTCTGCCGTACTAGAATATATATATATATATATATATATATATATATATATATATATATATATATATATATATATATATATATATATATATATATATATATATATATATATATATATATATATATATATATATATATATATATATATATATATATGTATGTATATGTATATATATATATATATATATATATATATATATATATATATATATATATATATATATATATATATGTATATATGTATATGTATATATATATATATATATATATATATATATATATATATATATATATATATATATATATATATATATATATATATATATATATATGTATGTGTGGGAAAAAATCACAAGACTATTTCATCTCTACAGGCCTGTTTCATGAGGGGTTTCCTCAATCCTCAGGAGATTTTATATATATATATATAACACCATATATATATATATATATATATATATATATATATATATATATATATATATATATATATATATATATATATATATATATATATATATATAATATATATATACTATATAATATACATACATATATATATATATATATACTATATAATATATATATATATATTATATGTTATATTATATATACTATATAATATATATATATATTATATTATATATAATACATATATAATATAATATATATATATATAATGTATAATATATATAATATATAATATATATATGTATATAATATATATATAATTTATAATACATATAATATGTATATATATATATATATATATTATATGTTATAATATATATATATATATATATTTTTTTTTTTAATATATATTATATATTATATATATAATATATAATATATATAATGTACAATATATATATATATAATAGATATTATATATCATATATAATATCTATTATATATATATATATATATATATATTATATAATATATATATTATATTATATATTTTATATAATATATATATATATATAATACATATATATTATATATATATATATATAATATATGTATACTGTATATATAATTTATAATATACATATATATTTATATATTATATATATAAATAGTGTATTCTCTGCATTTGACCCATCGCCCTTGATCACCCCCTGGGAGGTGAGGGGAGCAGTGAGCAGCAGCGGTGGCCGCGCCCGGGAATCATTTTTGTTGATTTAACCCCCAATTCCAACCTTTGATGCTGAGTGCCAAGCAGGGCTCCCATTTTTATAGTCTTTGGTATGACTCGGCATCCGTTCTCCCTTTTCTGTCTACACACCGTGTCTGCTTGTAAGTACTCCGTGTGTGCGCGCTGCCGAACATGCTACAACCCTAATGCCGAGCTAATGCGTCAACTTGGATGGCTTTAATGGAAATAACAGAGGGAATTACCAAGGCAATGGATGGTAAACAGTGTGCGGCTGCAGTGTTTATGCATCTAACTAAAACATTTGACACAATTAATCATAATATTTGATTTTTAAAAATTAGAACAGTATGGCATGGGAGGGTTGGTCTCAAACTGGACTAGAAGCGACTGAACCAACAGGAAGCAAGACACGACATTACACTCACATTTTTACAGCCTCAGCATGATGTGGTTAGCATATTTACTGGAGGAAAACAAATTGCTCCCACGACTGTAGCAGACTGCAAATCGTTGGCAGTAGTCACTGCATTTTAGGACGTACAGCGAAGCCAGGTTTATAATTTTTTTTTCTCCCCCCCAACGCTCTTCCCTTAAAAATGGAGCCGAAAAAAAATGAGGAAGATGGGCCTGATCTACAAGAGGTTTATGTGTGG
This sequence comes from Entelurus aequoreus, assembly GCF_033978785.1. NCBI lineage: Eukaryota > Metazoa > Chordata > Actinopteri > Syngnathiformes > Syngnathidae > Entelurus > Entelurus aequoreus. Next base: position 2,646,263 of record NC_084749.1, on the reverse strand, counting down.
GTTAAAACACGTGCAAACTTCATCTAGCAAGCTCATCCATTTAGCGTGTCTGTCTTCATATGTTCATGCACACTGCAAAAAGTCAGTGTTCAAAAACAAGAAAAAAAAAATGCAAAAATGAGGGGTATTTTATTTGTACTAAGCAAAATTATCTGCAAATAGAACAAGAAAATTTGGCTTGTCAAAACTTTCCAAAACAAGTAAAATTAGCTAACCTCAATGAACCCAGAAATACCTTAAAATAAGTATATTCTCACTAATAACAAGTGCACTTTTCTTGGTAGAAAAAAAAATTAGACCTTTTTGCTCAATATGTTGAAAAATATTCTTAAATGAACTAAATGCTAGC
>NC_084749.1:2628414-2640914 GCF_033978785.1 Entelurus aequoreus | reverse complement strand
ATGCCTAATTTGGACAACCAGGTATGGTGAAGATAAGGTACTTTTTAAAAAAAATGAATCAAATAAAATAAGATAAATAAATTCAAAACATTTTCTTGAATAAAAAAGAAAGTAAAACAAAATAATCGGCTGATAAATGCGTTAAAATGTAATATCGGAAATTATCGGTATCGGTTTTTTTATTATGAGTATCGTTTTTTTTAAATTTATTTATTTATTTTTAAAATTGATTAAATCCACATAAAAAACACAAGATACACTTACAATTAGTGCACCAACCCAAAAAACCTCCCTCCCCCATCCACACTCATTCACACAAAAGGGTTGTTTCTTTCTGTTATTAATATTCTGGTTCCTACATTATATATCAATATATATCAACACAGTCTGCAAGGGATACAGTCCGTAAGCACACATGATTGTGCGTGCTGCTGCTCCACTAATAGTACTAACCTTTAACAGTTAATTTTACAAATTTTCATTAATTACTAGTTTCTATGCAACTAGTATTGATATACCGATATCAACCGATATATACAGTCGTGGAATTAACACATTATTATGCCTAATTTGGACAACCAGGTATGGTGAAGATAAGGTACTTTTTAAAAAAAATGAATCAAATAAAATAAGATAAATAAATTAAAAACATTTTCTTGAATAAAAAAGAAAGTAAAACAATATAAAAACAGTTGCATAGAAACTAGTAATTAATGAAAATTTGTAAAATTAACTGTTAAAGGTTAGTACTATTAGTGGAGCAGCAGCACGCACAATCATGTGTGCTTACGGACTGTATCCCTTGCAGACTGTATTGATATATATTGATATATAATGTAGGAACCAGAATATTAATAACAGAAAGAAACAACCCTTTTGTGTGAATGAGTGTAAATGGGGGAGGGAGGTGTTTTGGGTTGGTGCACTAATTGTAAGTGTATCTTGTGTTTTTTATGTGGATTTAATAAGTTTAAAAAAAAAAAAAAAAAAAAACGATACTCATAATAAAAAAAAACGATACCGATAATTTCCGATTTTACATTTTAACGCATTTATCGGCCGATAATATCGGCAGACCGATATTATCGGACATCTCTAGTTATGACAGACCACCTCCAAAAAACGGAATGGAATTTTACAGTTTTCTACTGAATGGGACACCCAAAATGTACACTACCGTTCAAAAGTTTGGGGTCACCCAAACAATTTTGTGGAATAGCCTTCATTTCTAAGAACAAGAATAGACTGTCGAGTTTCAGATGAAAGTTCTCTTTTTCTGGCCATTTTGAGCGTTTAATTGACCCCACAAATGTGACGCTCCAGAAACTCAATCTGCTCAAAGGAAGGTCAGTTTTGTAGCTTCTGTAACGAGCTAAACTGTTTTTAGATGTGTGAACATAATTGCACAAGGTAGGGATGTCCGATAATGGCTTTTTGCCGATATCCGATATGCCGATATTGTCCAACTCTTTAATTACCGATACCGATATCAACCGATACCGATATCAACCGATATATACAGTCGTGGAATTAACACATTTCTATGCCTAATTTGGACAACCAGGTATGGTGAAGATAAGGTACTTTTTTAAAAAAATGAATCAAATAAAATAAGATAAATAAATTAAAAACATTTTCTTGAATAAAAAAGAAAGTAAAACAATATAAAAACAGTTACATAGGAACTAGTAATGAATGAAAATTTGTAAAATTAACTGTTAAAGGTTAGTACTATTAGTGGAGCAGCAGCACGCACAATCATGTGTGCTTACGGACTGTATCCCTTGCAGACTGTATTGATATATATTGATATATAATGTAGGAAGCAGAATATTAATAACAGAAAGAAACAACCCTTTTGTGTGAATGAGTGTAAATGGCGGAGGGAGGTTTTTTGGGTTGGTGCACTAATTGTAAGTGTATCTTGTGTTTTTTATGTGGATTTAATAAATAAATAAAAATAAATAAAATAAAAAAAACGATACTCATAATAAAAAAAACGATACCGATAATTTCCGATTTTACATTTTAACGCATTTATCGGCCGATAATATCGGCAGACCGATATTATCGGACATCTCCAGTTATGACAGACCACCTCAAAAAAACGGAATTGAATTTTACAGTTTTCTACTGAATGGGACACCCAAAATGTACACTACCGTTCAAAAGTTTGGGGTCACCCAAACAATTTTGTGTTTGAGCCTTCATTTCTAAGAACAAGAATAGACTGTCGAGTTTCAGATGAAAGTTCTCTTTTTCTGGCCATTTTGAGCGTTTAATTGACCCCACAAATGTGATGCTCCAGAAACTCAACCTGCTCAAAGGAAGGTCAGTTTTGTAGCTTCTGTAACGAGCTAAACTGTTTTCAGATGTGTGAACATGATTGCACAAGGGTTTTCTAATCATCAATTAGCCTTCTGAGCCAATGAGCAAACACATTGTACCATTAGAACACTGGAGTGATAGTTGCTGGAAATGGGCCTCTATACACCTATGTAGATATTGCACCAAAAACCAGACATTTGCAGCTAGAATAGTCATTTACCACATTAGCAATGTATAGAGCAGGGGTCACCAACGCGGTGCCCGCGGGCACCAGGTCGCCCGTAAGGACCAGATGAGTAGCCCGCTGGCCTGTTCTAAAAATAGCTCAAATAGCAGCACTTAACAGTGAGCTGCCTCTATTTTTTAAATTTTATTTATTTACTAGCAAGCTGGTCTCGCTTTGCCTGACATTTTTAATTCTAAGAGAGACAAAACTCAAATAGAATTTGAAAATCCAAGAAAATATTTTAAAGACTTGGTCTTCACTTGTTTAAATAAATTCTTTAATTTTTTTTACTTTGCTTCTTATAACTTTCAGAAAGACAATTTTAGAGAAAAAATACAACCCTAAAAATGATTTTAGGATTTTTAAACACATATACCTTTTTACCTTTTAAATTCCTTCCTCTTCTTTCCTGACAATTTAAATCAATGTTCAAGTAAATTTATTTTTTTTATTGTAAAGAATAATAAACAAATTGTAATTTAATTCTTCATTTTAGCTTCTGTTTTTTCGACAAAGAAGATTTGTGAAATATTTCTTCAAAGTGATTATGATTAAAATTCAAAAAAATTATTCTGGCAAACCTACAAAATCTGTAGAATCAAATTTAAATCTTATTTCAAAGTCTTTTGAATTTCTTTTAAAATTTTTGTTCTGGAAAATCTAGAAGAAATAATGATTTGTCTTTGTTAGAAATATAGCTTGGTCCAATTTGTTATATATTCTAACAAAGTGTAGATTTGATTTTAACCTATTTAAAACATGTCAACAAAATTCTAAAATTAATCTTAATCAGGAAAAATTACTAATGATGTTCCATAAATTATTATTTTTATTTTTTCAAAAAGATTCGAATTAGCTAGTTTTTCTCTTCTTTTTTTCGGTTGAATTTTGAATTTTATAGTGTCGAAATTGAAGATAAACTATGTTTCAAAATTTAATTGTCATTTTTTTCGTGTTTTCTCCTCTTTTAAACCGTTCAATTTAGAGTAAATATCATTAATTATTAATAATAACATAGAGTTAAAGGTAAATTGAGCAAATTGGCTATTTCTGGCAATTTATGTAAGTGTGTATCAAACTGGTAGCCCTTCGCATTAATCAGTACCCAAGAAGTAGCTCTTGGTTTCAAAAAGGTTGGTGACCCCTGCTATAGAGTGTATTTCTTTCAAGTTAAGACTAGTTTAAAGTTATCTTCATTGAAAAGTACAGTGCTTTTCCTTCACAAATAAGGACATTTCAATGTGACCCCAAACTTTTCAACGGTAGTGTACATGAAAATAAAGAAAGTGGGATTTACAATATTAACTATGAATTAGAGATGTCCAATAATGGCTTTTTTTGCCGATATCCGATATTGTCCAACTCTTAATTACCTATTCCGATATGAACCGATACCGATATATACAGTCGTGGAATGAACACATTATTATGCCTAATTTTGTTGTGATGCTCCGCTGGATGCATTAAACAATGTAACAAGGTTTTCCAAAATAAATCAACTCAAGTTATTGGAAAAAAAATGCCAACATGGCACTGCCATATTTATTATTGAAGTCACAAAGTGCATTATTTTTTTTTTAACTTGCCTCAAAACAGCTGCTTGGAATTTGGGACATGCTCTCCCTGAGAGATTTGTGTAGCGGGGGGTGTATATTGTAGCGTCCCGGAAGAGTTAGTGCTGCAAGGGGTTCTGGGTATTTGTTCTGTTGGGTTACGGTGCGGATGTTCTCCCGAAATGTGTTTGTCATTCTTGTGTGGTGTGGGTTCACAGTGTGGCGCATATTTGTAACGGTGTTAAAGTTGTTTATACGGTCACCTTCAGTGTGACCTGTATGGCTGTTGACCAAGTATGCCTTGCATTCACTTGTGTGTGTGTGAAAAGACGTAGATATTATGTGCCTTTAAGGTTTATTGGCGCTCTGTACTTCTCCCTACGTCCGTGTACACAGCGGCGTTTTAAAAAGTCATACGTTTTACTTTTTGATACCGATCATTTTCAAACCGATACTGATAATTTCCGATTATTACATTTTAAAGCATTTATCGGCCGATAATATCGGCAGTCCGATATTATCGGACATCCCTAGTTAATATTCAGTCTTTTATTGTTCGTAGCTAATATTGTAAATCCCACGTAAAAGAGGAGCGACATTCATATGTTGTTAATATTCAGTGTTTTATTGTTCATAGTTAATATTGTAAATCCCAATTTCTTTATTGTCATGTACATTTTGGGTGTCCCAATAAGTAAAAAACTGTAAATTTCCATTCCGATTTTTTGAGGCGGTCTGTCATACCTTTTTTAAATTCTTTAGGACATTGCGACTTTTGGTATTAGTGTTCCTGAAAACTAATGTTGTGTATATATCATTTATAAACATATAATATAATATATAATATAATATTATAATATATTATAATATATATTGACTCATTTTTTCTCTCAATGAGTCAAAATATATGCCCAGCTCTAACGTAGGTTCAACATAAATTGCGGGATTAATCCGGGTAAATACATGATTAATGCAATAACTCATTACTTTTGACAGCCTTAAATATAATATAAGTTGAAATATCAATAAAGTCGAGCCACCTCTGGAGAAGCTTTCCAAAAACAAAAAAGGACGGGCCGAGATTAGTGACGTTCCTAGCATTCTTGTGCCCGCAACCAAGGGAAAGTGGACAGGTGTGGATGGAGCTGAGGCCACGTTTGAGATCCCCAAAGCTGCCGCTGTGGAATTCCAGACGACCGAGTGTGAGTGGGGAGGTGAGACAAAGAGGAGGAGATCATGCAAGTCCATACTTGTTCCTCCACGTCAATCCACTTGACTCTCCTACCTCAGCTTGTAACTTTTCAGCAGGCTTTCTGTACGGACACCTCAATCAATCAATCAATCAATGTTTACTTATATAGCCCTAAATCACGAGTGTCTCATCAGGGCAAGGAAAAACTCACAACCCAGTGGGATGTCAATGTGAATGACTATGAGAAACCTTGGAGAGGACCGCAGATGTGGGTGACCCCACCCCTCTGGGGGAGACCGGATGCAATGGACGTCTAGCATAATATTGTGAAAGTCCAGTCCATAGTGGATCTGACATAATAGTGAGAGAGTCCAGTCCATAGTGGATCTAACATAATAGTGTGAGAGTCTAGTCCATAGTGGATCTAACATAATAGTGAGAGTCCAGTCCATAGTGGATCTAACATAATAGTGTGAGAGTCTAGTCCATAGTGGATCTAACATAATAGTGAGAGTCCAGTCCATAGTGAATCTAACATAATAGTGAGAGTCCAGTCCATAGTGGATCTGACATAATAGTGTGATTCCAGTCCATAGTGGATCTAACATAATAGTGAGAGTCCAGTCCATAGTGGATCTGACATAATAGTGAGGGTCCAGTCCATAGTGGATCTAACATAATAGTGAGAGTCCAGTCCATAGTGGATCTGACATAATAGTGAGAGTCCAGTCCGTAGTGGATCTGACATAATAGTGAGAGTCCAGTCCATAGTGGATCTAACATAATAGTGAGAGTCCAGTCCATAGTGGATCTAACATAATAGTGAGAGTCCAGTCCATAGTGGATCCGACATAATAGTGAGAGTCCAGTCCATAGTGGATCTAACATAATAGTGTGAGAGTCCAGTCCATAGTGGATCTGACATAATAGTGTGAGTCCAGTCCATAGTGGATCTAAGATAATATTGTGAAAGTCCAGTTCAGAGTGGATCTAACATAATAGTGAGAGTCCAGTCCATAGTGGATCTAACATAATAGTGAGAGTCCAGTCCATAGTGGATCTAACATAATAGTGAGAGTCCAGTCCATAGTGGATCTGACATAATAGTGAGAGTCCAGTCCGTAGTGGATCTGACATCATAGTGAGAGTCCAGTCCATAGTGGATCTAACATAATAGTGAGAGTCCAGTCCATAGTGGATCTAACATAATAGTGAGAGTCCAGTCCATAGTGGATCTGACATAATAGTGAGAGTCCAGTCCATAGTGGATCTAAGATAATATTGTGAAAGTCCAGTCCATAGTGGATCTAACATAATAGTGTGAGAGTCCAGTCCATAGTGGATCTAACATAATAGTGTGAGTCCAGTCCATAGTGGATCTAAGATAATATTGTGAAAGTCCAGTTCAGAGTGGATCTAACATAATAGTGAGAGTCCAGTCCATAGTGGATCTAACATAATAGTGAGAGTCCAGTCCATAGTGGATCTGACATAATAGTGAGAGTCCAGTCCGTAGTGGATCTAACATAATATTGTGAGAGTCTAGTCCGTAGTGGATCTAACATAATATTGTGAGAGTCTAGTCCGTAGTGGATCTAACATAATAGTGTGAGAGTCCAGTCCATAGTGGATCTAACATAATAGTGTGAGAGTCCAGTCCGTAGTGGATCTAACATAATAGTGTGAGAGTTCAGTCCATAGTGGATCTAACATAATAGTGAGAGTCCAGTCCATAGTGAATCTAACATAATAGTGAGAGTCCAGTCCATAGTGGATCTAACATAATATCGTGAGAGTCTAGTCCATAGTGGATCTAACATAATAGTGTGAAAGTCCAGTCCATAGTGGATCTAACATAATATTGTGAGAGTCCAGTCCATAGTGGATCTAACATAATAGTGAGAGTCCAGTCCATAGTGGATCTAACATAATAGTGTGAGAGTCCAGTCCATAGTGGATCTAACATAATAGTGTGAGAGTCCAGTCCATAGTGGATCTAACATAATAGTGTGAGAGTCCAGTCCATAGTGGATCTAACATAATAGTGAGAGTCCAGTCCATAGTGGATCTGACATAATAGTGAGAGTCCAGTCCGTAGTGGATCTGACATCATAGTGAGAGTCCAGTCCATAGTGGATCTAACATAATAGTGAGAGTCCAGTCCATAGTGGATCTGACATAATAGCGAGAGTCCAGTCCATAGTGGATCTAAGATAATATTGTGAAAGTCCAGTCCATAGTGGATCTAACATAATAGTGTGAGAGTCCAGTCCATAGTGGATCCAACATAATAGTGTGAGTCCAGTCCATAGTGGATCTAAGATAATATTGTGAAAGTCCAGTTCAGAGTGGATCTAACATAATAGTGAGAGTCCAGTCCATAGTGGATCTAACATAATAGTGAGAGTCCAGTCCATAGTGGATCTGACATAATAGTGAGAGTCCAGTCCATAGTGGATCTAACATAATAGTGAGAGTCCAGTCCATAGTGGATCTAACATAATAGTGTGAGAGTCCAGTCCATAGTGGATCTAACATAATAGTGTGAGAGTCCAGTCCATAGTGGATCTAACATCAATCAATCAATCAATCAATGTTTATTTATATAGCCCTAAATCACAAAAGTCTCAAAGGGCTGCACAAGCCACAACGACATCCCCGGCACAGAGCCCACACAAGGGACGTCGATGTGAATGACTATGAGACTATAAAATTGTGAGAGTCCAGTCCGTAGTGGATCTAACATAATAGTGAGAGTCCAGTCCATAGTGGATCTAGCATAATAGTGAGAGTCCAGTCCATAGTGGAGCTTACATAATAGTGAGAGTCCAGTCCATAGTGGACCTATTCTAACATAATATTAATACAAAGTAGAGGGGGCCAGAGCGGAAAAGAAAACAAACGGCAGATCAACTGGTCTAAAAAGGGGGGTCTATTTAAAGGCTAGAGTATACAAATGAGTTTTAAGATGGGACTTAAATGCTTCTACTGACCTCAGACCATGGACTTTATCAATGCTCAGGGCCCCCAAAATAAGCCCGGAAGTCTTTTCTAAAAACCTCATAGAGATGTTCTCTCCACAGCGATCCCATAACAGGCCGCTTTCACCGCTTTATTGTCAATTTCCTGTCCACAGACCGAGGAGACACGTGCAGAGGATTTTGGAACGTTTTCCTGTCCTCCAACTGACTTCCAGCCAGCCAGTTAGTGTTTTTTTTTTATGACTCCAAAATAATTACCGCCGCCAAGGCCCCGCGGGCCGCAAGTACTGTTTTGATCGTTACCGGTTTATGAGCAAAATTAGGAAAAACAACTGTCAGGTCCTCAGTTTAAAATGTTGTATTTATTCAGCATCTTTAGCTGTTCCAGTCAGGAACTGAGGTGGGTTGAGTAGCCAGAAAGTGTACTCAAGTAAGGGTACGGTTACTTTAGAGTCCTGGCATGACTCATGCCCAAGACAAGTTTTTGTCCTGGGCATGACGTTAAAGTGCATCCGGCAGTGGAGGATCCTCTATGGCAGGGGTGGGTAATTATTTTTTTACCGGGGGCCGCATGAGCAACCTGAGCACTGCTGGAGGGCCACACTGACAATATTTCAATTAAATTTTGCTCAAATAATTTTTGATATACCGTAAGATAAATAATAATAATAATGATTTCATTTAACCTAACTTAACTTTATACAAAAGCAGATTGCTTTTGACGGTTTTATTTTTAACACTTTCTTACACAACACTTCCTGATGTATAATACAATGCAAAAATGTCAATTACTGTCACTTTATCCTGCATCCTCTTTAAAAGTCCAACATCTTTCCCCCGTCAGATTTGGACAACCATCCGTTGTCACACCTGCCAGCTTGTCCCATTTCAGTCCTAACACGTCCAAACACGCATTTACCTATGTGAGCAAGTCATTACCTGTGGTTGTCTCTTTAATTGACTGCATGGCTGCCAGCTCCTCCGTGATTTGAAAGTCTGCAGTTATCCCACGTAAGAAGATGAGCAGCTGGGCGGTGTCACGTACATCGCAGCTCTCATCCAAAGCCAGCGAAAAACAGTCAAAGTCGGCCGTTCTGTTCTTCAGCTGAAGCTCCAAGTTTCCAGCGATGGTCTCAACCCGCCTCGTTACAGTGCGTCGGGAGAGTGACACGTTCTCAAATGCGCACAAAGGTTTCAGTTTGTTCATGGGGTCGTCATCCTGGTCTTGAGCGTTCAGATCCTCCTTGCTGGAGATAAAGGTCATATAGACGTCGTCGCTGACGGTGGTGGTCGCCACGTTAGGACCTGGCGCGTCAAACTCAGAGTTGCCAAATTTCTTCCAGTTCTTTCTCCTCGCAATTGCCTTGGAGGCTTTCCTGGTCTCGATCTTGAATGTCCGCACAATCTTCGTCTTCGTCACACTTATTTTGAACATCCCACAGGCGAGCAGGCTAATTGGGAACAGGTGGGTGCCATGATTGGGTATGAAAGCAGCTTCCATGAAATGTGTGTATGGGTGTGGCCCGCGGGCCGCCGAATGCCCAGGTCTGCTCTATGGGGTCTTGGGGCACCAGGAGGTTAACCCCTTTACTACTGTTACCCCAGGTGGCCCTTAGCAAAGGCCTAGTACCTGACTGCCCCCTAGCCAGGGATACGGTAAAGACCTCAACGGCGGAGCAGGCGGAAGACGGTAGATTTAAGAACTACCACAAGGGCTGCGATGGCGGAAGAAGGCTGCAGCAGAAAAAAAGGGTCCCCAGTTGTCTTGGACTCCATGCCACTTGACCCTGACCCCATTCTGTCAAGGATCGTGTGGTGACTGTCTGTGCACCAGTCTCCCCACGTTGAACAACGTCACGCACAGGCATCCTCCATAAAGGGATACACCCCTACCAGGAGGATCGTCATACTCGTTCGAGTGACCGCCGCCGATGACTTTAGAGCACTTATTCTCAAATAGTGGCCCCAGGGAACATGCTTTATCAGTATCATGCAGTGTTATGCTTTAAACCAGATCTGGGATAAATATTATTAACATATTTTCCTAACATTTTTGTATGCTTGTCCCCCCTCACTTATGATTTCAAAAGTGCGTTATCCATCAATTTGTATGTCAACAATGGAGATCTGTAGGGAATTGTGCACCATATTTTCCAAACTATAAGGAGCACTTAAAATCATATGTTTTTCTTCTCAAAACTCGACAGTGCGCCTTATGACATTATAACTTATAATAATTTTGGTTGTGCTTACCCACCTCGAAGCTATTTTATTTGGTACATGGTGTAATGATAAGTGTGACCAGTAGATGGCAGTCAAACATAATACATACGTGTCGGCTGCACTAAGATGGCAATATGTCTCAAGTAAACAACACCAACATTTTAAATGTTCCATTGAAAATATAGAACATTACACACGGCGCTCAAAAATCTATCAACATGTTTTAGTAGGACTTTGGTAAGCTATGAAGCCACACCGCTTGATGGATTGTCGGCGCATTAAACATAGGAGTATTATTATGGTGTGTGTATAAGGTAAGACATATTATTGTAACGGCGGGGGGGGTCGCAGCTTACTGCGGGGTTTGTTCCCCCGGGATGCAATCGGACCACTCCGGACAGGACGTGCAGGTAGGAACATCATTTATTTGTTGAAAGTCAAACAAGTAACAAAAACTGAAAACAAGCCAGAGGAAAAATGTGCCGATCGCACTCGAAGCTAAGGCTAACACTTAGCATGGGCAAGAAAACAAGGAATACTCACGTAACTGTAGCATAAGCAAACAATGAAGACAGGCCGACTGTCCGGCAAAGGCAGGCTTAAGTAATGCCTCTGATTAGTGCTCGGGGAACAGGTGAGGGTCCCGAACACCAATCAGAGGGAGGTGAATATAATAAGTAGCCATGGTAACTAAACAAACTCAAGGGTGCACAACAACAGGAACTAAGGGAGTCCAAAACTAACAGAATATAACAAAAACATGATCCGTGGAATTATCTGGCGTTTTTTTTTTCAATATTATGCAAAAGCAACTTTTCTTACCTTCTGGTACCTGCTGATCTGTATTTAGGATCTGCATAAGTCCGGAAAATTTGCGCGTGTCCGCCTTTGTAGTCCGTGCGGTTAAGCTTCTTCTTTTTCTCTATCTTCTTGTTATGGTACATTCATCCTCCACTGTTGCCATTTCTAATATAAAATAGCGTAAAGTTCTTACTTATATCTTATATATGGTACAGTCCCATCATCTCATGTCAAAAGTTTGCATACACTTGTGAAGGACATCATGTCATGGCTGTCTTGAGTTTCCAATCATTTCTACAACTCTTATGACATCACATGGACAAAGATAAGACCTTCTGGAGGAAAGTTCTGTGGTCAGATGCAACAAAAATGGAGCTGTTTGGCCACAATACCCAGCAATATGTTCGGAGGAGAAAAGGTGAGGTCTTTAATCCCAGGAACACCATGTCTACCGTCAAGCATGGTGGTGGTAGTATTATGCTCTGGGCCTGTTTTGCTGCCAATGAAACTGGTGCTTTACAGAGAGTAAATGGGACAATGAAAAAGGAGGATTACCTCCAAATTCTTCAGGACAACAACCTAAAATCATCAGCCCGGAGGTTGGGTTTGGGCGCAGTTGGGTGTTGACCCCAAACATATGTCAAAAGTGGTAAAGGAATGGCTAAATCAGGCTAAAATGAAGGTTTTAAAATGACCTTCCCAAAGTCCTGACTTAAACGTGTGGACAATGCTGAAGAAACAAGTCCATGTCAGAAAACCAACACGTTTACCATATTTCCTTGAGTAGCCGCAGGGGCGCTAATTAATTTAAAACCTCCTGTCACTCCGGCGCTTACCAGAAGCCTGCGGGATGGCCAAGCATGCGCTAATTATTTTAAAACCTCTTCTCACTCCGGCGCTAACCTTATCATGAAAAGCACATTAAATAAAAAAAAACGTTATTTTTGTCTTACCTTTAGGTATAAATGAGTCCATGCCAGCTCCTTTTGAAGAAAAGCATTGATATAGAAGTCTTCCTTATCTTTCTTCAGTTTTAAAAGTCTCTCTGTCTCGATGGAGATCTTCCTTTTAAGTATTACCTCCTGCTTCCATTGAAAGTCCAGTTTAGAAAACGGTTTTATTCTAGATATGTAATCCTCCATGGTAAAAGTCCTGCCGGTTGTCTTCTTCTGCAGTACCAGCAGTCGCAAGAAGGA
>NC_084749.1:2603414-2623414 GCF_033978785.1 Entelurus aequoreus | reverse complement strand
CACTAATACCAAAAGTCACAATGTCCGATAGAGTTCTAAAATAGTTATGACAGACAACCTGAAAACCTGGAATTTTACAGTTTTTTACTGAATGGGACACCCAAAATGTACGTGAAAATAAAGAAAGTGGGATTTTCAATATTAACTATGAACAATAAAACACTGAATATTAACAACATATGAACATCGCCCCTCTTTTACGTGGGATTTACAATATTAACTATGAACAATAAAACACTGAATATTAACAACATATGAACGTCGTTCCTCTTTTACGTGGGATTTACAATATTAACTATGAACAATAAAACACTGAATATTAACAACATATGAACATCGCCCCTCTTTTACGTGGGATTTACAATATTAGCTATGAACAATAAAACACTGAATATTAACAACATATGAACATCGCCCCTCTTTTACGTGGGATTTACAATATTAACTATGAACAATAAAACACTGAATATTAACAACATATGAACATCGCTCCTCTTTTACGTGGGATTTACAATATTAGCTATGAACAATAAAACACTGAATATTAACAACATATGAACATCGCCCCTCTTTTACGTGGGATTTACAATATTAACTATGAACAATAAAACACTGAATATTAACAACATATGAACGTCGCTCCTCTTTTACGTGGGATTTACAATATTAACTATGAACAATAAAACACTGAATATTAACAACATATGAACATCGCTCCTCTTTTACGTGGGATTTACAATATTAACTACGAACAATAAAACACTGAATATTAACAACATATGAACGTCGCTCCTCTTTTACGTGGGATTTACAATATTAACTATGAACAATAAAACACTGAATATTAACAACATATGAACATCGCTCCTCTTTTACGTGGAATTTACAATATTAACTATGGACAATAAAACACTGAATATTAACAACATATGAACATCGCTCCTCTTTTACGTGGGATTTACAATATTAACTTTGAACAATAAAACACTGAATATTAACAACATATGAACATCGCCCCTCTTTTACGTGGGATTTACAATATTAACTATGAACAATAAAACACTAAATATTTACAACATTTGAACATCGCTCCTCTTTTACGTGGGATTTACAATATTAACTATGAACAATAAAACACTGAATATTAACAACATATGAGCATCGCTCCTCTTTTAGCAGCTGAGCTCTACACAGCACAGACACTAAGGAACGGCAAATTATTTTCAGATTATAATTACCATATTTTTCGGACTATAAATCGCAGGTTTTTTCATAGTTTGGCCGGGCTCCAGTGCGATTTATGAATGTTTTTTTCCTTCTTTATTATGCATTTTCGGCAGGTGCGACTTATACTCCGGTGCGACTTATACTCTGAAAAATACGGTATTGATTTGCAAAAAATGTTTTTTGGACCAATTAGGTTAAGTTGCATAATTTCCCACGGCACACCAGACAATATGTCACGGCCGCGGCACAGTGGTTTGAAAAACACTGATGTAGACCACAAGGAAGCCTTTTACATTTAGAAGAAAAAAAGCGATTTCTAATGTGAATGCAATCTGACCCTCATGCCGTCTTTTAGAAAAAAATCATGATAATGAGACCCCTTTAATGCGCCTTATAATCCGGTGCGCCTTATATATGAAAATAGAACTGACTAGACCCACTCATCGGCAGTGCGCCTTATAATCCGGTGCGCCTTATATATGAAAACAGACCTGACTAGACCCACTCATCGGCAGTGCGCTTTATAATCCGGCGCGCCTTATATATGAAAATAGAACTGACTAGACCTACTCATCGGCAGTGCGCCTTATAATCCGGTGCGCCTTATATATGGAAATAGACCTGACTAGACCCACTCATCGGCAGTGCGTTTTATAATCCGGTGCGCCTTATATATGAAAACAGACCTGACTAGACCCACTCATCGGCAGTGCGCCTTATAATCTGGTGCGCCTTATATATGAAAACAGACCTGACTAGATCCACTCATCGGCAGTGTGCCTTATAATCTGGTGCGCCTTATATATGGAAATAGACCTGACTAGACCCACTCATCAGCAGTGTGCCTTATAATCCGGTGCGCCTTATATATGGAAATAGACCTGACTAGACCCACTCATCGGCAGTGCGCCTTATAATCCGGTGCGCCTTCTGTATGAAAATAGACCTGAATACACCCACTCATCGGCAGTGCGCTTTATAATCCGGTGCGCTTTATATATGGAAATAGACCTGACTAGACCCACTCGTCGGCAGTGCGCCTTATAATCCGGTGCGCCTTCTGTATGAAAATAGACCTGAATAAACCCGCTCATCGGCAGTGTGCCTTATAATCCGGTGCGCCTTCTGTATGAAAATAGACCTGACTAGACCCACTCATCTGCAGTGCGTTTTATAATCCGGTGCGCCTTATATATGAAAACAGACCTGGCTAGACCCACTCATCGGCAGTGTGCCTTATAATCCGGTGCGCCTTATATATGGAAATAGAACTGACTAGACCCACTCATCTGCAGTGCGTTTTATAATCCGGTGCGCCTTATAAATGAAAATAGACCTGACTAGACCCACTCATCGGCAGTGCGTTTTATAATCCGGTGCGCCTTATATATGAAAACAGACCTGACTAGACCCACTCATCGGCAGTGCGCCTTATAATCCGGTGCGCTTTATATATGGAAATAGACCTGACTAAACCCACTCGTCGGCAGTGCGCCTTATAATCCAGTGCGCCTTGTGTATGAAAATAGACCTGAATAAACCCGCTCATCGGCAGTGCGCCTTATAATCCGGTGCGCCTTATATATGAAAATAGAACTGACTAGACCCACTCATCGGCAGTGCGCCTTATAATCCGGTGCGCCTTATATATGAAAACAGACCTGACTAGACCCACTCATCGGCAGTGCGCCCTATGGTCCGGAAAATACGGTAATCTGATTAAAAATTATTTGGAGCCACTAGCTAATACGAAGCGTTTTTTAATGTTTGCTGTACAAAACATCTCATGTACACTTCAGACACGCTTTTATGACGGTGACAGTTTGACCGGGTTTTTAAAATCCTGTAGACTGCGTCGGACCCAACAGGTTCCAGCGCATTATATCAACAATAGTTGTGATTTATGAAAGGCGACAGGCTGCTGGCAGGAGAACGCACGAATAGCTTTACATTTGTTGTGGACTTGTCAAATCAATTAGCCCCCCCGCCCCGCACCACCATGCACTAATGTACACAGCACAAGTATTTGTCACCCGTGTGGCCCAGACCGTCCCCCGGACTCTTGGTAAGTACCTGCCAAAAGCTGCCAGGAATGCGCTGCATGGCTCGGGCTGGCTAAGCTGCTTTGGGTGACAGTTGGAGGTTGGAGGGTTCTTGTGTTTACACGCCGGGTCAGCCTCAATGTGTCTGCCAGGATGGACCTTTCTGGCACAATTGGGCTTCCATGATATCCTTCTGGGAACCAACGTCCTCTGCAGGGTGCAGTTCTATTGTCAGACTTACACATGTGGGAAAATGTCCACTTCAGAGGACATCAAAAGTACAAGCCAAAAGTTTTGGACACACCTTCTCATTCAATCTTTACTTTCATGACTATTTACATCAGGGGTCAGCAACCTTTTTGAAAGCAAGAGCTACTTCTTGGGTAGTGATTAATGCGAAGGGCTACCAGTTTGATACACACTTCAATAAATTGCCAGAAATAGCCAATTTGCTCAATTTACCTTTAACTCTATGTTATTATTAATAATTAATGATATTTACTCTAAATTGAACGGTTTAAAAGAGGAGAAAACATGAAAAAAAATGACAATTAAATTTTGAAACATAGTTCATCTTCAATTTCGACTCTTTAAAATTCAAAATTCAACCGAAAAAAAGAAGAGAAAAACTAGCTAATTCGAATCTTTTTGAAAAAATTAAAAAAATAATTTTTGGAACATCATAAGTAATTTTTCCTGATTAAGATTAATTTTTGAATTTTGATGACATGTTTTAAATAGGTTAAAATCCAATCCACACTTTGTTAGAATATATAACAAATTGGACCAAGCTATATTTCTAACAAAGACAAAACATTATTTCTTCTAGATTTTCCATAACAAAAATTTTAAAAGAAATTCAAAAGACTTTGAAATAAGATTTAAATTTGATTCTACAGATTTTGTAGATTTGCCAGAATAATTGTTTTGAATTTGAATCATAGTAAAATTGAAGAAATATTTCACAAATATTCTTCGTCGAAAAAACAGAAGCTAAAATGAAGAATTAAATTGAAATGTATTTATTATTCTTTACAATAAAAAAATACATTTACTTGAACATTGATTTAAATTGTCAGGAAAGAAGAGGAAGGAATTTAAAAGGTAAAAAGGTATATGTGTTTAAAAATCCTAAAATCATTTTTAGGGTTGTATTTTTTCTCTAAAATTGTCTTTCTGAAAGTTATAAGAAGCAAAGTAAATAAATGTATTAATTTATTTAAACAAGTGAAGACCAAGTCTTTAAAATATTTTCATGGATTTTCAAACTCTATTTGAGTTTTGTCTCTCTTAGAATTAAAAATGTCGGGCAAAGCGAGACCAGCTCGCTAGTAAATAAATACAATTTAAAAAATAGAGGCAGCTCACTGGTAAGTGCTGCTATTTGAGCTATTTTTAGAACAGGCCAGCGGGCGACTCATCTGGTCCTTACGGGCTACCTGGTGCCCGCGGGCACCGCGTTGGTGACCCCTGATTTACATTGTAGATTGTCACATCAAAACTATGAATGAACACATGTGGAGTTATGTACTTAACTAAAAAAAGGGGAAATAACTGAAAAACATGTTTTATATTCTAGTTTCTTCAAAATAGCCACTCTTTGCTCTGATTACTGCTTTGCACACTCTTGGCATTCTCTGGATGAGCTTCAAGAGAAATGGTTTTCCAACAGTGTCAGGTTCAAACACCGATGACATCTATTAAAACAGACGAGAAGCAAGGAATCATGCAGAGACAGATGAGGAGACACGTGTTTTGGGCTATACTCTAGTTACAGATCCAAACTACGTTCTAAAAGTCCAGCCCGCGTGCTTCCTGTATTTATTCGGAAGGTCCCTGTTACATCACTGAAGCTGCCGCTGAGGGAAGGGGGTAATCTCGACAACTCCAGTTAGACACAATATATGATTATACAAAAATGCAAATGTATTGACGCTGGTGCTATCGCCCCGTCTCTGCTTTGTCTGCGTCCCGGTACCCGATGTTCGTCCTTGGCAGTCAGCAGGCCGAGTCTGGACACAACACTGATAGAGACTTTGCACAGATACAAAAATACAGATAATAATTATAGCAACGGCCCTTAAGCATAAAGTTGTGTGATAATATATATACATGATTATTCTAACACAGTCTTGACCCACATGTGTTCATTCATAGTTTTGATGCCTTCAGTGACAAGTCATGAAAATGAAGAAAACACATTGAATGAGGAGAAGGTGTGTCCAAACTGTTGGCCTGTACTGTACTTAAAGGCTTTATATGCATCATAATATAATTGTGTGAATGCTCCAAAACATTCACACCAAAATTCATCTATTTATTCAACTTCTTCTTCTTCTTCTCCAGATTTTGGCGCGCTCTACCTTCCACATTTTTCAACCGATTCAAACCGTTCCAACTTCAAACTGTTTAACCTATTCGGGAATCGCGGGCTTTCCCTTGACAAATTCCAAAAATTCCCAGATTTCCCAGAATTCCAGGTTTTCCGGAAAATGAATTGGCCATTTTTTTAAACTTCCACCATTTCCACATTTTTCAACCGATTTAAACCATTCCACTTTCAACACATTCCCCCATCCTGGAAATTCAAACTATCCTTTTTCTGAGTTAAAAAAATGTCCAGGATTTTCCAGAATTCCTGCTTTTCCAAAGCCCTATTTCCACCCTTTTTTCTGGCGACTACTCCTTCCACATTTTTCAACCCACTTCAACCATTCTACCGTCAAAACATTCCTCTTAATTAGGACAAAAAACTAAGGTGTTTTTTTTACTGGAAAAATTCCCAGTTTTCCCAAAATTCCAGGAATTCCGTAATACCATTTCTCAATTCAACATGTTACTCCTTCAAAATTTCTCGACCGATTTGAAAAATTCAACACCAACCATTTCAACTCATTCAAGTTATTTTTTCCGATTTTTTTTTTAAAATTCCCGCTTTTCCTGAAATTCCTAAATGTTGGGGACATTCCCATTGAAATCAATGGGACATTCTTCAAAGATCCACAACTCCCACATTTTTCATCTGATTCAAATTGTTCCAACTTCAAAATATTCAGCCTGTTTGGGAATTGAGTGCTCGACTTCAACAATTTTTAAAAAATTCCAGGATTTTAGTTCAACTTCAGCATTGGAGCATTCACACGCAATTCCTTCAGGAATTGCCACATCTAGTTATTGAACTTCTTCAACTTCATCTTCTTCTTGTCCAGATTTTGGCGCGCTCTACCTTCCACATTTTTCACTCGATTCAAACCGTTCCAACTTCAAACTTTTCACGGGCTTTCCCTTTTTTTCCCCAAAAATTCCCAGACTTCCCAGAATTCCAGGTTTACCGGGACATTTTTCCCATTCAAAATTAATTGGCCATTTTTCAAACTTTCACCATTTCCACATTTTTTAAACAATTCCACCTTCAACACATTCACCATCCTGGAAATTCAAACTACCCTTTTTCCAAGTTAAAAAAAAATTCCAGGATTTTCCAGAACACCCTTTTTTCTGGCGACTACACCTTCCACATTTTTCAACGCATTTCAACCGTTTCACAGTCAAAACATTCCTCTTATTCGGGACAAAAAATGAAGTTGTCTTCTGAACTGGAAAAATTCCCCGTTTTCCCGAAATTCCAGGAATTTCGTCATACCATTTCTCAATTCAACATGTTACTACTTCAACATTTCTCCACCGATTTGAAAAATTCCAACACCAACTATTTCAACTCATTCAGACCATTGAAGTTGTTTACCATTTTCAAAAAAATTCCTGCTTTTCTCGAAATTCCCAAATTTGGGGGAAATTCCCATTGACATCAATGGGACATTCTTCAACATTTTTCATCCGATTCAAATTGTTCCAACTTCAAAATATTCAGCCTGTTTGGGAATTGTGTGCTCTACTTCAACAATTCTAAAAAAATTCCAGGATTTCAGTTCAACTTCAGCATTGGAGCATTCACACGCAATTCCTTCAGGAATTGCCACATCTAGTTATTAAACTTCTTCAACTTCATCTTCTTCTTCTCCAGATTTTGGCACGCTCTACCTTCCACATTTTTCACCCGATTCAAACCGTTCCAACTTCAAACTTTTCACGGGCTTTCCCTTTTTTTCCCCAAAAATTCCCAGACTTCCCAGAATTCCAGGTTTTCCGGGACATTTTTCCCATTCAAAATGAATTGGCCATTTTTCAAACTTCCACCATTTCCACATTTTTCAAACAATTCCACCTTCAACACATTCCACCATCCTGGAAATTCAAACTACCCTTTTTCCAAGTTAAAAAAAAAATCCAGGATTTTCCAGAACACCCTTTTTTCTGGCGACTACTCCTTCCACATTTTTCAACGCATTTCAACCGTTTCACAGTCAAAACATTCCTCTTATTCAGGACAAAAAATTAAGTTGTCTTCTGAACTGGAAAAATTCCCAGTTTTCCCGAAATTCCAGGAATTTCGTCATACCATTTCTCAATTCAACATGTTACTACTTCAACATTTCTCCACCGATTTGAAAAATTCCAACACCAACTATTTCAATTCATTCAGACCATTGAAGTTGTTTACCATTTTCAAAAAAAATCCTGCTTTTCTCGAAATTCCCAAATTTGGGGGAAATTCCCATTGACATCAATGGGACATTCTTCAACATTTTTCATCCGATTCAAACTGTTCCAACTTCTAAATATTCAGCCTGTTTGGGAATTGTGTGCTCTACTTCAACAATTCTAAAAAAATTCCAGGGTTTCAGTTCAACTTCAGCATTGGAGCATTCACACGCAATTCTTTCAGGAATTGCCTCATCTAGTTCTTCTTCGATGCACAACATTAATGTAGTTTCGCATCTTACTGTGTATTGAGTTGCACATTTTTCATATATATCATATTACATGTAATAACCAGGCAATATTCCAATACTGTGAAGTGTGTTTTTAACATGTTAACTTTTATCAACATGAGAAAGTTGGACATGCGACCACTCTTTCTAAAACAGGAGGGCGTGTGCAAACTGCATTGTTTTCGCTAATGCTTCTCGCCGGGTGTTGTTGACACACAAATGCACCAAATGTTCTGACCTTTAAGCCGAGTGGATTCAGCCTGCGGCGGCATCACTCGCCGAGGTCAACCAAGCTGCATTGAGCTATTGGGCTCAGAGATGAATATGAGGCTCAGTTTTAGATGGCAGATGATTAAAAAAAAAAAAGCCTCTACAATGCAGTATATTGTTCACTTTTGACAGCTGCCTTGCAAGCATCTGTGGAATTACTGCAACTCCTTCAAATTACAGAGCAAATGCCACGCTTTTTAGCCGCCCAAATAGCAGAGCGGATTAGCAAAGGTGATCAATACTGTGGATAATGACCGTCCCTAAAGAAGTGAGACCTAACAAATTATCCGGTAATAAAGGTGATTTATGACAGGGGGGGGGGGGTCTTCCTCTGGAGCTTGGACCGCTCCTCTACACACCCACCTTATGGGAGGGGTGTGGAGGAGGAGGAGGAGGAGGAGGAGGGAGTGATGGCGAGGAGGAGAAACTGAATGAGAAGTCTCTGAGAGGATCGTGAAGAGACACCACAACACCCAAAAAAAACAGCTAGTGAAAGAATCCACTGGCCATTTGTAAATATATATATTTTTTTAATAATTTGACTTTTTACTACACATGCATGGCTGCTTAGTTCCTGCAACTTCTGGAACTTTTGCAGTTGAGGAAAGGGGAGAGAGTCCCAAGACTTTGGGAAGATGGAGCACTTTTTAGGGAAGAGGACGATACCCTTAGTGGCTTTTTTACTCCTGCACTTCACTGCCACTCATGCAGGTAAAGTATGATCGATGACACGCACAAGGAGTACAAATGTCAACAAAAGTGATGTGTTTTGTGTTAAAAATGTCTAGAAAAATTCACAAAAGTCGATTCGGCTTTGTGGTTTTAGTCGAGCATCTCCATGATGATATCGGGAAGGTCCAGGCTGGAATTGTGCACGTTTGAGGCAGCGCAAACGTCTGACGTCACGTCGGCGTGTGCGTGCCGGCAGTGTCGCTTGGCCGCGAAAGGGTTTTTGCGTTGGTTTGAGAAAAAGAGTGGAACACAGACCTGAAAGGGAGTAGATGGACATTCCTGTTTTGGTGCTCACACACTGTGGTTGTCTATCGGAGTGTGACTCACTTCTGGTTCTTTTGGAACATTTGGCATGTTTCACCACAGCCTCGTTAATGAGGCAATCTTCTGGTTGCAGTTACTTGCAAAGGTGTGTCTGTGTGTCATTTTCAATGTGGTATTTATTACTTTAGGGAGTTACAAAACATCCATTCATCCATCAAGCACTGGTTCTTAATTAACAGATTGAAGTTGAAAAGTGGCTTTGGAGAAATCAATGCTGCTCACACGGTCAATAAGGCGGCCACTATGTTTGACACATCAACTTAATGTGTATTATATTCATCCATGACAACATTTTTGTTGTAAATTTTGAGGTGTGTCTGTTAAAATCATGTTTGTTTTTTTTACAAATGATGACAGATGTGAACAAGAGCATGTATTGTCCATGTGTTATGAGGTAAAGGAGAGGTGGTTGTATATCGTATATTAAGTATGTGTCCATGAAAGGGCATTTTATGACTTTTCTTAATTTGATTACATTACATTTGTCATATTTTTATTGCATGATTTTTGCATCTCTTTAATTTAGGTAGCCATGGACTGCAGATGGAAATGAGCTATTTAGCTATAATCTGGTACAGAAAATATCTGTCTTTGACCTTAATGTTTCTGTGCATTGTCCCTTCAAATGAAGACTATTTATATCCTGTAATGCTCCCCCTAGAGGACAGAACTGTTTTCATTAGAATTTTTTCCAAATTACTGCTGTACCATATTCTCCGGACCATAGGGCCCACCGGATTATAAGTCGCACTGCCGACGAGCGGGTCTAGTCAGGTCTTTTTTCATACAAAAGGCACATTAAAGGAGTCATATTAATATGATTTTTTTTTTCTAAATGTAAAAGACTTCCTTGTGGTCTACTTCAGTGTTTTTCAATCAATCAATCAATCAATCAATCAATGTTTATATATATATAGCCCTAAATCACAAGTGTCTCAAAGGGCTGCACAAACCACAACGACATCCTCGGTTCAGAGCCCACATAAAGGCAAGGAAAAACTCACAACCCAGTGGGATGTCAATGTGAATGACTATGAGAATAATAATTAGGGATGTCCGATAATGGCTTTTTGCCGATATCCGATATTCCGATATTGTCCAACTCTTTAATTACCGATACCGATATCAACCGATATATGCAGTCGTGGAATTAACACATTATTATGCCTAATTTGGACAACCAGGTATGGTGAAGATAAGGTACTTTAAAAAAAAAAAATGAATCAAATAAAATAAGATAAATAAATTAAAAACATTTTCTTGAATAAAAAAGAAAGTAAAACAATATAAAAACAGTTACATAGAAACTGGTAATTAATGAAAATGAGTAAAATTAACTGTTAAAGGTTAGTACTATTAGTGGACCAGCAGCACGCACAAGCATGTGTGCTTACGGACTGTATCCCTTGCAGACTGTATTGATATATATTGATATATAATGTAGGAACCAGAATATTAATAACAGAAAGAAACAACCCTTTTGTGTGAATGAGTGTAAATGGGGGAGGGAGGTTTTTTGGGTTGGTGCACTAATTGTAAGTGTATCTTGGGTTTTTTATGTTGATTTAATTTAAAAAAATAAAAATAAAAAAAATAAAAACGATACGATAATAAAAAAAACGATACCGATAATTTCCGATATTACATTTTAACGCATATACCTGCCGATAATTATCCGACATCTCTAATAATAATAATAGATTTTATTTGTAAAAAGCACTTTACATTGAGTAAACAACCTCAAAGAGCTACAGTGTTTTAAAAAAATAAAATTAAAATTAAAAATTAAAAATAAATGAAAAAAAAAAAGAAAAAAAATATATATATATATATAAAAAAATTTAAAAAAATAAAACGATGATCAAAAATAAATAAAAATAATAAAAATAAAAAGACCAGCCAAATAGCTAAAACTAGTATGCATATATCTAAAAAAAAAAAAAAAAAAAAAGCATCCACAGTCTGTGGTGCCCTCAGGTGGTCAGGGAGATCGTTCCACAGACTGGGAGCGGCGGAGCAGAAAGCCCGGTCTCCCATTGTTCGTAGCTTTGTCCTCGGAGGTTGGAGGAGGTTAAACGCCTGTCAGGAGCGGAGGTGTCGTGTGGAGGATTTGGGGGTGAGTAGTTCTTTGAGGTAGAGGGGGGGCATTTCCATGGAGGCACTGGTGGGTTAGTAGGGAGACTTTGAGAAACCTTGGAGAGGACCGCAGTGATGGGTGAAAAGTTAAGAAAAGTCATAAAATGCCCTTTCATTGACACAAACTTATTGTACAATACAACCACCTCTCCTTTACATCATAACACAAAGACAATACATGCTTAATACATGCGTCTAATGCTTAAACCAAAAATAAACAAAAGGTGAGTGCCCCTAAGAAAAGGCATTGAAGCTTAGGGAAGGCTATGCAGAACAAAACTAAAACTGAACTGGCTACAAAGTCAACAAAAACAGAATGCTGGACGACAGCAAAGACTTACTGTGGAGCAAAGACGGCGTCCACAATGTACATCCGAACATTGACATGACAATCAACAATGTCCCCCACAAAGAAGGATAAAAAACAACTGAAATATTCTTGATTGCTAAAACAAAGTAGATGCGGGAAATATCGCTCGAAGGAAGACATGAAATTGCTACAGGAAAATACCCAAAAAAGAGAAAAAGCCACCAAAATAGGAGCGCAAGACAAGAACTATAACACTACACACAGGAAAACAGCAAAAAAGTCCAAATAAGTCAGGGTGTGATGTGACAGGTGTTGACAGTACACCTACTTTGAGACAAGAGCTATAGTGATGCATGCTTGGTTATGCTTTAAAGTCATACCCAACCACTTTTTACTGTCAACTGAGTTTCGTTTCAACAAAGCCTTTTGGGTAAACCTTGACCATATATGGATAATCCGCTGACGTCAACTGAGCAGTCCACATATCTCTCTTATGTGTGACTGCCGTCTACTGATCACACGTGTCATTACACCATGTAGCAAATAAAATTGCTTCGAGGTCGGTAAGCACAACTAGAATTACTTACATAATGTGCACCGGGTTATAAGGCGCACTGTCGATTTTTGAGAAAATGGAAGGATTTTAAGTGTGCCGTACTTACTTATATGGGTATACCATATACATTATAGTGGGTATACATAATACTCGATGCACAGTTGTCCGTTTGGTCCAGCCGGCCTTGGACGTTTCTAGTTCCACGTTGGCACCGTTAAGGTACACCGAAGTCACAATCTTGGCTCCGTAGTTTCACCCTCTGTTCTGTAACCAGGAGTTCATCCTCCGTATATTCAGCTTCAAAAAGATCAGGTTGTGAATCCTCATTTGTCCAAAAAATAGCCAACTTCGTTGTCCGTAGCCAAGTCTGCCATGATTACGAAACACGCATCCTTTGTTGCCGGAAGTCGTACGTGCGTTGCTATGGGAACGGACATAAATGTGCTGAGGAAATAGGTTCCGGTATTGCTTAAAATGACCAAAATACTGTAAATATTGTACACATTACATATCGTTATGAGGGTGTCTATTACTACATTATATATATACTTGCAGTGTGTATATTGTACATATTACATATTGTTATGAAGGTGTCTGTTACTACATTATATATATACTTGCAGTGTGTATATTGTACATATTACATATTGTTATGAAGGTGTCTATTACTACATTATATATATACTTGCAGTGTGTATATTTTACATATTACATATTGTTATGAAGGTGTCTGTTACTACATTATATATATATTTGCAGTGTGTATATTGTACATATTACATATTGTTACGAAGGTGTCTGTTACTACATTATATATATATATATATATATATATATATATATATATATATATATATATATATATATATATATATATATATACCGTAATTTCCGGACTATAAGCCGCACCTGACTATAAGCCGCACCAGCTAAATTTAGGGGAAAATACAGATTGCTCCATATATAAGCCGCACCCGACTATAAGCCGCAGGGTTTTGATGTGTAATTAGCGTAGTATATAGGGGTTCCTGCTACCACGGAGGGGATTGTCGGGACAGAGATGACTGTTTGGGAACGCAAAGCGTCCCATTTATTAACAATAAATCTTTCAATCATTCAATCAAACTCTCACATCTTTGACATGGCGAACAGCATTCGTGCAGAGTACAAATAATACAACGGTGCAAAGTAATACAAAGTGCTCGCCTGTACGTTATCAAAATAACCAGCCTACCGGTATATGAAAAGTCAGTCTTTAATCATTGTGTCATCGTCTTCCTCCTGCGTACTAAAACCACCCAAATCCTCTTCGTCGGTGTCGGAGAAGAACAGGCCGTAAATAAGCCGCACCCTTGTATAAGCCGCAGGGACCAGAACGAGGGGAAAAAGTAGCGGCTTATAGTCCGGAAATTACGGTATATATATATATATATATATATATATATATATATATATATATATATATATATATATATATATATATATATATATATATATATATACTTGCAGTGTGTATATTGTACATATTACATGTTGTTATGAAGGTGTCTGTTACTACATTATATATATACTTGCAGTGTGTATATTGTACATATTACATATTGTTATGAAGGTGTCAGTTACTACATTATATGTATACTTGCAGTGTGTATATTGTACATATTACATGTTGTTATGGAAGTGTCTGTTACTACATTATATATATATATACTTGCAGTGTGTAAATTTTACATATTGTTATGAAAGTGTCTGTTACTACATTATATATATACTTGCAGTGTGTATATTGTACATATTACATCTTGTTATGAAGGTGTCTGTTACTACATTATAAATACATATATATATATATATATATATATATATATATATATATATATATATATATATATATATGTATATATATATATATATATATATATATATATATATATATATATATATATATATATATATATATATATGTATGTATATATATACTTATATATATATATATATATATATATATATATATATATATATATATATATATATATATATATATATATATATATATATATATAAGTATATATATATGGATCTACACCTGACATCCACTGTAATGATATCAAGTACAGGAGCGTATCTCGTCGATACTACTATGATTACATCCATATTTTTTAGGATCACAAAATCTATTTTCATTTTTTAAAAATGTATATTATGTTTATAAACTCGGTAAATTTGTCCCTGGACACATGAGTACTTTGAATATGACCAATGTATGATCCTGTAACTACTTGGTATCGGATCGATACCTAAATTTGTGGTATCATCCAAAACTAATGTAAAGTATCAAAGAAGAGAAGAATCAGTGATTATTACATTTTAACAGAAGTGTAGATAGAACATGTTAAAACAGAAAATAAGCAGATATTAACAGTAAATGAACAAGTACATTAATAATCTATTTTTTACAGTTTGTCCCTCATAATGTGTACAAAATAATAGGTAGATAAATGACACAATATGTTACTGCATATGTCAGCAGACTAATTAGGAGTCTTTGTTTGTTTACTTACTACTAAAAGACAAGTTGTCTAGTATGTTCACTATTTTATTTAAGGACTAAATTGCAATAATAAACATATGTTTCATGTACAGTAAGATTTTTTGTTAAAATAAAGCCAATAATGACATTTTTGTGGACCCCTTTATTTAGAAAAGTACCCGTACCAAAATATTGGTATCGGGACAACAGTAGTCCCTTATCATGGTGTTAAACTGGCTTCAGAAAATTGCAGTCCATGTTGGAATTCTTGTTTTGGCATTTCCGGTAGCACTCATGCAACCCCACAGCATGATGCTGCCACCAGCATGTGGGTCTGCAGGCACAATTATCCCACTCATAGGAAAATGCTATCGTATTGTCCCTGGAGAAGAAATACTGTTTTTATGTTTCCATCATTGGGATGCTTGGTTTGAATGCAGCCACTGGAATAATAACGTGATGGACACAGGAAGTGTTGTAATGGCATTCACAGCTGCTCCCTCATGAAGGAAGGCCTGTGAAGTGGCGCTGACTGCAGGCATTTAAGGTGGCGCTGACTGATAACTACAGTTTAGTCTGATGATTTTTTTCACTTAAATGGACGCACTTGTTTTTAATTGTGCTTGGTTTTTTTTTTACACCTTTGTTGACTTTCCTGTGTGCCATAGAGTTGCAAAGTCTAAGTGGTTTTCACTGAGGGCCGTTTAACAGTGAATACTATTATTACACAATGTTTTTATGCATTTTATTAGTAGATTTTTTTCAAACTAAAATGTAATAAAAAATATGGTAAGTTGCAATAATTTCACCTCAAAATGTAGTGTATATTACTGTAAACAGTACTGCTGTTTTTATGGTAAATTTTTTTTTAAAAAGGCAGCTCAGTTGCAAGAATTTTACTGTAAAATGTACTTTTTTTTTTTTTTTACTGTAAATATAAAAAAAACCCTGCAATTTTACAGTCAAATTTTGGCACCCGAGCTGCCAGTTTTTTTGTTTTTTTTGTTTGTTTTTTTACCGCAAATCAACAAGTGTAGATTTTATTACTGTAAATGCCAAAACGGCACCACAGTTTATTACAGTAAAAAAAAGTACTGTTTTTTTCATTTAGAGAAAAATGCTGTAAAAACCACAATAAATGTCACAATTTTACCATGAAATATATTGCTACTTTTACCCTAAAAATAACAACTGTAGATTTTCCGGTGTATTCCTGTACATGGAAAAAACAGTACTGCCGTTTTTATGGTAAAAAAAAAAATAAAAAAAAATAAAAAGGCAGCTCAGTTGCCAGAATTTTATTGTAAAATATTTTATTTTTTTTACTATAAATAAAAAATACTGGAATTTTACAGAAAAATTTTGGAACCTGAGCTGCCAGTTATTGTTGGGTTTTTTTTACAGCAAATCAACAACTGTAGATATTTCAGTACTGCTGTTTGTATGGTAAAAAAAAAAGTCAACTCAGTTGCCAAAACTTTACTGTAAAATATACTTTTTTTTTTTTTTTACTATAAATAAAAAAAACTGCAATTTTACGGTAACATTTTGGCACCTGAGCTGCCAGTTTTTTTGTTTGTTTTTTCTTTACCGCCAAATCAATAACTATAGATTTTTCAGTGTATTACTGTAAATGGAAAAACAGTACTGCTAATTTTATGGTAACAAAAAAAAAAGGAAGCTCAGTTGCAAGAATGTTACTGTAAAATGTAGTTTTTTTTTTTTTTACTGTAAATATAAAAAAACCCTGCAATTTTACAGTCAAATTTTGGCACCCGAGCTGCCAGTTTTTTTTTGTTTTTTTTGTTTTTTTTACCGCAAATCAACAAGTGTAGATTTTTCGGTGTATTACTGTAAATGCCAAAACGGCACCACAGTTTATTACAGTAAAAAAAAATACTATTTTTTTCATTTAGAGAAAAATGCTGTAAAAACCACAGTAAATGTCACAATTTTACCATGAAATATATTGCTACTTTTACCCTAAAAAATAACAACTGTAGATTTTTCGGTGTATTCCTGTACATGGAAAAAACAGTACTGCCATTTTTATGGTAAAAAAAAAAAAAAAAAAGGCAGCTCAGTTGCCAGAATTTTACTGTAAAATACTTTTTTTTTTTTTACTATAAATAAAAAATACTGGAATTTTACAGAAAAATTTTGGAACCTGAGCTGCCAGTTTTTGTTGTTGTTTTTTTTTACAGCAAATCAACAACTGTAGATATTTCAGTACTGCTGTTTGTATGGTAAAAAATTCAACTCAGTTACCAAAACTTTACTGTAAAGTATACTCTTTTTTTTTTTTTACTATAAATTAAAAAAACTGCAATTTTACAGTAACATTTTGAGCTGCCAGTTTTTTTGTTTGTTTTTTCTTTACCGCCAAATCAACAACTATAGATTTTTCAGTGTATTACTGTAAATGGAAAAACAGTACTGCTGTTTTTATGGTAACAAAAAAAAAAGGCAGCTCAGTTGCAAGAATTTTACTGTAAAATGTACTTTTATTTTTTTTTACTGTAAATATAAAAAAAACCCTGCAATTTTACAGTCAAATTTTGGCACCCGAGCTGCCAGTTTTTTTTGGTTTTTTTTACCGCAAATCAACAAGTGTAGATTTTTCGGTGTATTACTGTAAATGCCAAAACGGCACCACAGTTTATTACAGTAAAAAAAAGTACTGTTTTTTTCATTTAGAGAAAAATGCTGTAAAAACCACAATAAATGTCACAATTTTACCATGAAATATATTGCTACTTTTACCCTAAAAATAACAACTGTAGATTTTTCGGTGTATTACTGTACATGGAAAAAATAGTACTGCCATTTTTATGGTAAAAAAAAAAAAAAAAAAAAAAGGCAGCTCAGTTGCCAGAATTTTACTGTAAAATTGAAAACAAATGTTTTGCTATAAATAAAAAATACTGGCATTTTACAGTAACATTTTGGAAACTGAGCTGCCAGTTTTTGTTGTTGTTGTTTTTTTTTTTTACAGCAAATCAACAACTGTAGATATTTCAGTACTGCTGTTTGTATGGTAAAAAAAAGTCAACTCAGTTGCCAAAACTTTACTGTAAAATATACTTTTTTTTTTTTATTACTATAAATAAATAAAAATGCAATTTTACAGTAACATTTTGGCACCTGAGCTGCCAGTTTTTTTGTTTGTTTTTTCTTTACCGCCAAATCAACAACTATAGATTTTTCAGTGTATTACTGTAAATGGAAAAACAGTACTGCTGTTTTTATGGTAACAAAAAAAAAAGGCAGCTCAGTTGCAAGAATTTTACTGTAAAATGTACTTTTATTTTTTTTACTGTAAATATAAAAAAAAACCTGCAATTTTACAGTCAAATTTTGGCACCCGATCTGCCAGTTTTTTTTGTTCTTTTTACCGCAAATCAACAAGTGTAGATTTTTCGGTGTATTACTGTAAATGCCAAAACGGCACCACAGTTTATTACAGTAAAAAAAAGTACTGTTTTTTTCATTTAGAGAAAAATGCTGTAAAAACCACAATAAATGTCACAATTTTACCATGAAATATATTGCTACTTTTACCCTAAAAAATAACAACTGTAGATTTTTCGGTGTATTACTGTACATGGAAAAAACAGTACTGCCGTTTTTATGGTAAAAAAAAAAAAAAAAAAAAAAAAAGGCAGCTCAGTTGCCAGAATTTTACTGTAAAATAATATTTTTTTATACTATAAATAAAAAATACTGGAATTTTACAGAAAAATTTTGGAACCTGAGCTGCCAGTTTTTGTTGTTGTTTTTTTTTTTTTTTTACAGCAAATCAACAACTGTAGATATTTCAGTACTGTTGTTTGTATGGTAAAAAAGTCAACTCAGTTGCCAAAACTTTACTGTAAAATATACTTTATTTTTTATTTTTACTATAAATAAAAAAAACTGCATTACTGTAAATGGAAAAACAGTATTTCTGTTTTTATGGTTAACAAAACAAAAAAAAAGGCAGAATGTTACTGTAAAATGTATATATATATTTTTTACTTTAAATAAAAAATACTGCAATTTTACAGTAAAATTTGGCACAAGAGCTGCCTTTTTTTTTTTTTTTTTACAGCACATCAACAGCTGTAGATTTTTCAGTGTGTTACTGTAAATGAAAAAACAGTACTGCTGTTTTTATGGTTAAAAAAAGGCAGCTCAGTTGCAATAATTTTACTGTAAAATTTACATTTGTTTTTTACTGTAAATAAAAAATACTGCAATTTTACAGTAAAATTTTGGCACCTGAGCTGCCAGTTTATTTTTATTTTTTAACGCAAATCAACAACTGTAGATTTTTCAGTGTGTTACTGTAAATGAAAAAACAGTACTGCTGTTTTTATGGTTAAAAAAAGGCAGCTCAGTTGCAATAATTTTACTGTAAAATTTACATTTGTTTTTTACTGTAAATAAAAAATACTGCAATTTTACAGTAAAATTTTGGCACCTGAGCTGCCAGTTTATTTTTATTTTTTAACGCAAATCAACAACTGTAGATTTTTCAGTGTATTACTGTAAATGGAAAAACAGTACTGCTGTTTTTATGGTAAAAAAAAAAAAAAAAGGCAGCTCAGTTGCCAGAATTTTACTGCAAAATTTACATTTGTTTTTTTACTATAAATAAAAAAACTGCAATTTTACTGTAAAATTTTGGCACATGAGCTGCCAGTTTTGTTGTTGTTGTTTTTTACCGCAAATCAACGAGTGTAGATTTTTAGGCGTATTACCGTAAATGCCAAAACGGCACCGTAGTTTATTACAGTAAAATTTACATTCGTTTTCTTACTGTGAATAAAAAATACTGGAATTTTACAGTAAAATTGTGGCACCTTTTTTTTTTTTTTTTACTGCAAATGAACAACTGTAGATTTGTCAGTGTATTAGTGCAAATTGAATTATTTTTTTGCTGTTTTTATAGTAAAAACAAATTTTACTGTAAAATTTGCCTTTTTTTTTTATATATATAAATTTTAAGAAAATGCAATTTTACAGTAACATTTTGGCACCTGAGCTGGCACCACAGTTT
>NC_084749.1:2545914-2598414 GCF_033978785.1 Entelurus aequoreus | reverse complement strand
CTGTAAATGGAAAAAAAGTACTGCTGTTTTTTATGGTAAAAAAAAATAAAAAGGCAGCTCAGTTGCCAGAATTTTACTGTAAAATTTACACAAGTTTTTTACTATAAATAAAAAAAACTGCAATTTTACTGTAAAATTTTGGCACCTGAGCTGCCATTTTTTGTTTTGTTTTTACCGCAAATCAACAACTGTAGATGTTTCTTTTTTTTTCTTTTTTATTAATGTAAATGGAAAAACAGTGCTGCTGTTTTTATGGTGAAAAAGGCAGCTCAGTTGCCAGAATTTTACTGTAAAATGTACATGTTTTTTTTTTTGCTATAAATAAAAAATACTGGAATTTTACAGTAACATTTTGGCACCTGATCTGCCAGTTTTTTTGTTTTTGTTTTTTTTAACCACAAATCAACAACTGTAGATGTTTTGGTATATTACTGTAAATGGAAAAAACAGTATTGCTGTTTTTATGATGAAAAAACAAAAAGGCAGCTCAGTGGCCAGAATTTTACTGTAAAATGTACATGTTTTTTTTTGCTATAAATAAAAAATACTGGAATTTTACAGTAACATTTTGGCACCTGATCTGCCAGTTTTTTTTTTATTTTTTTTTTTTTACCACAAATCAACAACTAGATGTTTTGGTATATTACTGTAAATGGAAAAAACAGTATTGCTGTTTTTATGATGAAAAAACAAAAAGGCAGCTCAGTGGCCAGAATTTTACTGTAAAATTTACATTTGTTTTTTTAATATAAATAAAAAAAACTGCAATTTTACTGTAAAATTTTGACACCTGAGCTGCAATTTTTTAGTTTTGTTTTTACCGCAAATCAACAACTGTAGATTTTTCTTTTTCTTTCTTTTTTATAAATGGAAAAACAGTACTGCTGTTTTTTTATGGTAAAAAAACAAAAAGGCAGCTCAGTTGCCAGAATTTTACTGTAAAATGTACATGGTTTTTTTTGCTATAAATAAAAAATCCTGGAATTTTACAGTAAAATTTTGGCACCTGATCTGCCAGTTTTTTTTTTGTTTTTTTTTTTACCACAAATCAACAACTGTAGATTTTTCGGTGTATTACTGTAAATGGAAAAAAAACAGTACTGCTGTT
The DNA here is from genome assembly GCF_033978785.1 of Entelurus aequoreus. NCBI lineage: Eukaryota > Metazoa > Chordata > Actinopteri > Syngnathiformes > Syngnathidae > Entelurus > Entelurus aequoreus. Next base: position 2,597,306 of record NC_084749.1, on the reverse strand, counting down.
TTTATGATAAAAACAAACAAAAAGGCAGCTCAGTGGCCAGAATTGTACTGTAAAATTTACATTTGTTTTTTTACTATACATTTAAAAAAAATTAATTTTACTGTAAAATTTTGGCACCTGAGCTGCCTTTTTTTTGTTTTGTTTTTACCGCAAATCAACAACTGTAGATTTTTCTTTTTCTTTCTTTTTTATAAATGGAAAAACAGTACTGCTGTTTTTTATGGTAAAAAACAACAAAAAGGCAGCTCAGTTGCCAGAATTTTACTGTAAAATTTACATGGTTTTTTTTGCTATAAATAAAAAATCCTGGAATTTTACAGTAAAATTTTGGCACCTGATCTGCCAGTTTTGTTGTTGTTGTTTTTTTACCACAAATCAACAACTGTAGATTTTTCGGTGTATTACTGTAAATGGAAAAAAAACAGTACTGCTGTTTTTATGATAAAAACAAACAAAAAGGCAGCTCAGTGGCCAGAATTTTACTGTAAAATGTACTTCTTTTTTTTTTACTATAAATTTAAAAAAAATGCAATTTTACTGTAAAATTTTGGCACCTGAGCTGTCATTTTTTTGTTTTGTTTTTACCGCAAATCAACAACTGTAGATTTTTCTTTTTCTTTCTTTTTTATTACTGTAAATGGATAAACAGTACTGCTGTTTTTATGGTAAAAAAGGCAGCTCAATTGCCAGAATTTTACTGTAAAATGTAAAAAAAATGTTGCTGTAAATAAAAAATACTGGAATTTTACAGTAAAATGTTGGCACCTAATCTGCCAGTTTTTTTGTTTTTGTTTTTTTTACCACAAATCAACAACTGTAGATTTTTCGGTATATTACTGTAAATGGAAAAAACAGTACTGCTGTTTTTATGATAAAAAAAAATAAACGGCAGCTCAGTGACCAGAATTTTACTGTAAAATTTACATGCGTTTTTTTTATTATAAATTTTAAAAAAAAAAGCAATTTTACAGTAAAATTTTGGCACCTGAGCTGCCAGTTTTTTGGGGTTTGTTTTTTTTATTACCGCAAATCAACAAGTGTAGATTTTTCGGTGTATTACTGTAAATGCCAAAACGGCACCACAGTTTATTACAGTAAAAATAAGTACTGTTTTTTTCATTGAGAGAAAAATGCTGTAAAAACCACAGTAAATGTCACAATTTTATCATGAAATCTATTGCTACTTTTACCCTAAAAATAACAGCTGTAGATTTTTCAGTGTAATACTGCAAATGGAAAAACAGTACTGCTGTTTTTATGGTAAAAAAGGCAGCTCAGTGGCCAGAATTTTACTGTAAAATTGACGTTTGTTTTTTTACTATAAATAAAAAAAACTGCAATTTTACTGTAAAATTTTGGCACCTGAGCTGCCATTTTTTTAATGTGTTTTTACCGCAAATCAACAACTGTAGATTTTTCTTTTTCTTTGTTTTTTATTACTGTAAATGGAAAAACAGTACTGCTGTTTTTATGGTAAAAAAGGCAGCTCAATTGCCAGAATTTTACTGTAAAATGTACATGATTTTTTTTGCTATAAATAAAAAATATTGGAATTTTACAGTAAAATTTTGGCACCTGATCTGCCAGTTTTTTTTTGTTTGTTTTTTTTTTTTTTACCACAAATCAACAACTGTAGATTTTTCGGTGTATTACAGTAAATGGAAAAACAGTACTGCTGTTTTTTTGTAGTAAAAAAACAAAAAGGCAGCTCAGTTGCCAGAATTTTCCTGTAAAATTTACATGTTTTTCTTTTGCTATAAATAAAAAATACTGGAATTTTACAGTAAAATTTTGGCACCTGATCTGCCAGTTTTTTTTTTTGTTTTTGTTTTTTTTTTACCACAAATCAACAACTGTAGATTTTTCAGTGTATTACAGTAAATGGAAAAAACAGTACTGCTGTTTTTATGATAAAAAAAACAAAACAGCAGCTCAGTGGCCAGAATTTTACTGTAAAATTTACTTCTTTTTTTTTAATATAAATTAAAAAAACTGCAATTTTACTGTAAAATGTTGGCACCTGAGCTGCCATTTTTTTGTTTAGTTTTTACCGCAAATCAACCACTGTAGATTTTTCATTGTATTACTGTAAATGGAAAAAAAGTACTGCTGTTTTTATGATAAAAAAGGCAGCTCAGTTGCCAGAATTTTACTGTAAAATTTACATGTTTTTTTTTACTATAAATAAAAAAATCCTGGAATTTTACAGTAAAATTTTGGCACCTGATCTGCCAGTTTTTTTTTTGTTTTGTTTTTTTACCACAAATCAACAAGTGTAGATTTTTCGGTGTATTACTGTACACGGAAAAACAGTACTGCTGTTTTTATGATAAAAACAAACAAAAAGGCAGCTCAGTGGCCAGAATTTTACTGTAAAATTGACATGCGTTTTTTTACTATAAATTAAAAAAACTGCAATTTTACTGTAAAATTTTGGCACCTGAGCTGCAATTTTTTAGTTTTGTTTTTACCGCAAATCAACAACTGTAGATTTTTATTTTTCTTTCTTTTTTATAAATGGAAAAACAGTACTGCTGTTTTTTATGGTAAAAAACCAAAAAGGCAGCTCAGTTGCCAGAATTTTACTGTAAAATTTACATGTGTGTTTTTTTGCTATAAAAACAAAATCCTGGAATTTTACAGTAAAATTTTGGCACCTGATCTGCCTTTTTTTTTTAATTTTTTTACCACAAATCAACAAATGTAGATTTTTTGGTGTATTACTGTAAATGGAAAAAACAGTACTGCTGTTTTTATGATAAAAAAAACAAAAAGGCAGCTCAGTGGCCAGAATTTTACTGTAAAATTTACATTTGTTTTTTTTTTTTACTATAAATAAAAAAAACTGCAATTTTACTGTAAAATGTTGGCACCTGGGCTGCCATTTTTTTGTTTAGTTTTTACCGCAAATCAACAACTGTAGATCTTTCAGTGTATTACTGTAAATGGGAAAAAAACTACTGCTGTTTTTTATGGTAAAAAAAACAAAAAGGCAGCTCGGTTGCCAGAATTTTACTGTATAATTTACAAGAGTTTTTTACTATAAATAAAAAATACTGGAATTTTACAGCAAAATTTTGGCACCTGAGCTGCCAGTTTTTCGGTGTATTACTGTAAACAGAACTGCTGTATTTACGGTTAAAAAAAATAAATAAATAAATAAAAAATACTGAAAAATTGACATTAGTTTTTTTACTATAAATAAAAAAACTGCAATATTACAGTAACATTTTTTCACTTGAGCTGCCATTTTTTGTTGTTGTTTATACCGCAAATCAATAAGTGTAGAGTTTTCGGTGTATTTCTGTAAATGCCAAAACGGCATGCATCCATCATTAAAAGACATTTGGGTGCCATGAAGCTGCAGGAAGTGGCAACACGAGCTTGACGCATTGCTTTCATCATCGCTCTCACATTTGACATTCAAGACCGCAAGAGTCGTCTCCGCCGAGAATATTTTCTAAATCTTTCCCAGCTCCTCTCTCCCGTTTCGACACGCTCAATTAGTGTCTGCAATAACTGAAAGCAGACTTCATACTACCCATGACTATCATGTCCACAATCTTCCACTATAGCGGGCGTGTTGTGCTGTTAAAATGAGCTCGTTGTGATTTCTATTTGGGATTCTCTTGAGAGGAAACGTGACAAGGACGAAAGGTGCAGATTGCTTTTCTCTGATATTATGCTCAGCTGTGGTTAGCTGGTTGTTGTGGTAGTGCAGGGTTGGAAAAACCACATTGGACCAACGATACGAAAAAAACAAATCTGTCTGGAGCCGCAAAAAAATGAAAAGCCGTGTATAAGTGTTATAATGAAGTAGTGTCTATATTAGCTGTATTAGCCTACTATCAAAATTACTTTAAAAGTCTTATATAAGTGTTATAATGAAGTCAACACATGATGTAAGTGTCTATATTAGCTATATTAGCCTACTATCAAAATTACTTTAAAAGTCTTATATAAGTGTTATAATGAAGGCAACACATGATGTAAGTGTCTATATTAGCCTACTATCAAAATGACTTTAAAAGTCTTATATAAGTGTATTAATGAAGGCAACACATGATGTAAGTGTCTATTTTAGCCTACTATCAAAATGACTTTAAAAGTCTTATATAAGTGTTATAATGAAGGCAACACATGATGTAAGTGTCTATATTAGCCTACTATCAAAATTACTTTAAAAGTCTTATATAAGTGTTATAATGAAGGCAACACATGACGTAAGTGTCTATATTAGCCTACTATCAAAATGACTTTAAAAGTCTTATATAAGTGTTGTAATGAAGGCAACACATGACGTAAGTGTCTATATTAGCTATATTAGCCTACTATCAAAATGACTTTAAAAGTCTTATATAAGTGTTATAATGAAGGCAACACATGATGTAAGTGTCTATATTAGCTATATTAACCTACTATCAAAATGACTTTAAAAGTCTTATATAAGTGTTATAATGAAGGCAACACATGACGTAAGTGTCTATTTTAGCCTACTATCAAAATGACTTTAAAAGTCTTATATAAGTGTTATAATGCAGGCAACACATGATGTAAGTGTCTATATTAGCCTACTATCAAAATTACTTTAAAAGTCTTATATAAGTGTTATAATGAAGGCAACACATGACGTAAGTGTCTATATTAGCCTACTATCAAAATGACTTTAAAAGTCTTATATAAGTGTTGTAATGAAGGCAACACATGACGTAAGTGTCTATATTAGCTATATTAGCCTACTATCAAAATGACTCTAAAAGTCTTATATAAGTGTTATAATGAAGGCAACACATGATGTAAGTGTCTATATTAGCCTACTATCAAAATTACTTTAAAAGTCTTATATAAGTGTTATAATGAAGGCAACACATGACGTAAGTGTCTATATTAGCCTACTATCAAAATGACTTTAAAAGTCTTATATAAGTGTTATAATGAAGGCAACACATGATGTAAGTGTCTATATTAGCTATATTAGCCTACTATCAAAATGACTTTAAAAGTCTTATATAAGTGTTATAATGAAGGCAACACATGATGTAAGTGTCTATATTAGCTATATTAGCCTACTATCAAAATGACTTTAAAAGTCTTATATAAGTGTTATAATGAAGGAAACACATGACGTAAGTGTCTATATTAGCCTACTATCAAAATGACTTTAAAAGTGGTATATAAGTGTTATAATGAAGGCAACACATGATGTAAGTGTCTATTTTAGCCTACTATCAAAATGACTCTAAAAGTCTTATATAAGTGTTATAATGAAGGCAACACATGATGTAAGTGTCTATATTAGCCTACTATCAAAATGACTTTAAAGGTCTTATATAAGTGTTGTAATGAAGGCAACACATGACGTAAGTGTCTATATTAGCTATATTAGCCTACTATCAAAATGACTTTAAAAGTCTTATATAAGTGTTGTAATGAAGGCAACACATGACGTAAGTGTCTATATTAGCTATATTAGCCTACTATCAAAATGACTTTAAAAGTCTTATATAAGTGTTATAATGAAGGCAACACATGATGTAAGTGTCTATATTAGCCTACTATCAAAATGACTTTAAAAGTCTTATATAAGTGTTATAATGAAGGCAACACATGATGTAAGTGTCTATATTAGCTATATTAGCCTACTATCAAAATTACTTTAAAAGTCTTATATAAGTGTTATAATGAAGGCAACACATGATGTAAGTGTCTATATTAGCTATATTAGCCTACTATCAAAATTACTTTAAAAGTCTTCTATAAGTGTTATAATGAAGTCAACCCATGATGTAAGTGTCTATATTAGCTATATTAGCCTACTATCAAAATTACTTCAAAAGTCTTATATAAGTGTTATAATGAAGGCAACACATGATGTAAGTGTCTATATTAGCTATATTAGCCTACTATCAAAATGACTTTAAAAGTCTTATATAAGTATGTTAATGAAGGCAACACATGATGTAAGTGTCTATATTAGCTATATTAGCCTACTATCAAAATGACTTTAAAAGTCTTATATAAGTATGTTAATGAAGGCAACACATGATGTAAGTGTCTATATTAGCTATATTAGCCTACTATCAAAATGACTTTAAAAGTCTTATATAAGTGTTATAATGAAGGCAACACATGATGTAAGTGTCTATATTAGCTATATTAGCCTACTATCAAAATGACTTTAAAAGTCTTATATAAGTGTTATAATGAAGGCAACCCATGATGCAAGTGTCTATATTAGCTATATTAGCCTACTATCAAAATGACTTTAAAAGTCTTATATAAGTGTTGTAATGAAGGCAACACATGACGTAAGTGTCTATATTAGCTATATTAGCCTACTATCAAAATGACTCTAAAAGTCTTATATAAGTGTTATAATGAAGGCAACACATGATGTAAGTGTCTATATTAGCCTACTATCAAAATGACTTTAAAAGTCTTATATAAGTGTTATAATGAAGGCAACACATGATGTAAGTGTCTATATTAGCTATATTAGCCTACTATCAAAATGACTTTAAAAGTCTTATATAAGTGTTATAATGAAGGCAACACATGATGTAAGTGTCTATATTAGCTATATTAGCCTACTATCAAAATGACTTTAAAAGTCTTATATAAGTGTTATAATGAAGGAAACACATGACGTAAGTGTCTATATTAGCCTACTATCAAAATGACTTTAAAAGTGGTATATAAGTGTTATAATGAAGGCAACACATGATGTAAGTGTCTATTTTAGCCTACTATCAAAATGACTCTAAAAGTCTTATATAAGTGTTATAATGAAGGCAACACATGATGTAAGTGTCTATATTAGCCTACTATCAAAATGACTTTAAAAGTCTTATATAAGTGTTGTAATGAAGGCAACACATGACGTAAGTGTCTATATTAGCTATATTAGCCTACTATCAAAATGACTTTAAAAGTCTTATATAAGTGTTGTAATGAAGGCAACACATGACGTAAGTGTCTATATTAGCTATATTAGCCTACTATCAAAATGACTTTAAAAGTCTTATATAAGTGTTATAATGAAGGCAACACATGATGTAAGTGTCTATATTAGCCTACTATCAAAATGACTTTAAAAGTCTTATATAAGTGTTATAATGAAGGCAACACATGATGTAAGTGTCTATATTAGCTATATTAGCCTACTATCAAAATTACTTTAAAAGTCTTATATAAGTGTTATAATGAAGGCAACACATGATGTAAGTGTCTATATTAGCTATATTAGCCTACTATCAAAATTACTTTAAAAGTCTTCTATAAGTGTTATAATGAAGTCAACCCATGATGTAAGTGTCTATATTAGCTATATTAGCCTACTATCAAAATTACTTCAAAAGTCTTATATAAGTGTTATAATGAAGGCAACACATGATGTAAGTGTCTATATTAGCTATATTAGCATACTATCAAAATGACTTTAAAAGTCTTATATAAGTATGTTAATGAAGGCAACACATGATGTAAGTGTCTATATTAGCTATATTAGCCTACTATCAAAATGACTTTAAAAGTCTTATATAAGTATGTTAATGAAGGCAACACATGATGTAAGTGTCTATATTAGCTATATTAGCCTACTATCAAAATGACTTTAAAAGTCTTATATAAGTGTTATAATGAAGGCAACACATGATGTAAGTGTCTATATTAGCTATATTAGCCTACTATCAAAATGACTTTAAAAGTCTTATATAAGTGTTATAATGAAGGCAACCCATGATGCAAGTGTCTATATTAGCTATATTAGCCTACTATCAAAATGACTTTAAAAGTCTTATATAAGTGTTATAATGAAGGCAACCCATGATGCAAGTGTCTATATTAGCTATATTAGCCTACTATCAAAATGACTTTAAAAGTCTTATATAAGTGTTATAATGAAGACAACACATGATGTAAGTGTCTATATTAGCTATATTAGCCTACTATCAAAATGACTTTAAAAGTCTTATATAAGTGTTATAATGAAGTCAACACATGATGCAAGTGTCTATATTAGTCTATATAATAGTATCGTGACTCACTCGATGGACCGTTGTCAGTTTGGTCCAGCTGTCCGGGGAAGTTTCCAGTTGATTTGGGTAAACAATCCATGAATTCAGCATAGCTTGGCTCAAAGTTGCAGATTTCCAGCGTGACCATCTCTCGCTCTCTCGGCTTGCATCTGCTCCGACCTTTCAGCCTCTTCTGAAGTTGTCACGTTGGGAACGGGTGGGTGCCATGATTGGGTATAAAAGCAGCTTCCGTGAAATGCTCAGTCGTTCACCAAAAAGGACGGGGCGAGGGTCACCACTTTGTCAACAAATGCCTGAGCAAATTGTTTAAGAACAACATTTCTCAAACAAGCTACTGCAAGGAATTTAGGGATTTCACCATCTACGCTCCGTAATATCATCAAAAGGTTCAGAGAATCTGGAGAAATCACTGCACGTAAGCCATGATATTACGCACCTTCCATCCCTCAGGCGGTACTGCATCAAAAAGCCACATCAGTGTGTAAAGGATATCACCACATGGGCTCAAGAACACTTTAAAAAACCCACTGTCAGTAACTACAGTTGGTCGTTACATCTGTAAGTGCAAGTTAAAACTCCACTATGCAAAGCGAAAGCCATTTATCAACAACACCCAGATGCGCCGCCGGCTTCGCTGGGCCCCGAGCTCATCTAAGATGGACTGATGCAAAGTGGAAAAGTGTTCTGTCACGCCCTGACTTATTTGGAGTTTTTTGCTGTTTTCCTGTGTGTAGTGTTTTAGTTCTTGTCTTGCGCTCCTATTTTGGTGGCTTTTTCTCTTTTTTTGGTATTTTCCTGTTGCAGTTTTATGTCTTCCTTTGAGCGATATTTCCCGCATCTACTTTTATTTTAGCAATCGAGCATATTTCAGTTGTTTTTATCCTTCTTTGTGGGGACATTGTTGATTGTCATGTCATGTTCGGATGTACATTGTGGACGCCGTCTTTGCTCCACAGTAAGTCTTTGCTGTCGTCCAGCATTCTTTTTTTGTTGACTTTGTAGCCAGTTCAGTTTTAGTTTGGTTCTTCATAGCCTTCCTTAAGCTTCAATGCCTTTTCTTAGGGGGCACTCACCTTCTGTTTATTTTTGGTTGAAGCATTAGACACCTTTTTACCTGCACCCTGCCTCCCGCTGTTTCCCACATCTACAAAGCAATTAACTACCTGCTGCCACTCCTCATATGGAAGAGTATTACACGGTTACTCTGCCGAGCTCTAGACAGCACCGACACTCAACAACAACACATCATTTGCAGACTATAAGTACTAGTTCTTGTCTTGCGCTCCTATTTTGGTGGCTTTTTCTCTTTTTTTGGTATTTTCCTGTAGCAGTTTCATGTCTTCCTTCGAGCAATCAAGAATATTTCAGTTGTTTTTATCCTTCTTTGTGGGGGACATTGTTGATTGTCATGTCATGTTCGGATATACATTGCGGACGCCGTCTTTGCTCCACAGTAAGTCTTTGCTGTCGTCCAGCATTCTGTTTTTGTTTATTTTGTAGCCAGTTCAGTTTTAGTTTGGTTCTGCATAGCCTTCCCTAAGCTTCAATGCCTTTTCTTAGGGGCACTCACCTTTTGTTTATATTTGGTTTAAGCATTAGACACCTTTTTACCTACCTGCTACCACCTACTGATATGGAAGAGTATTACACGGTTACTCTGCCGAGCTCTAGACAGCACCGACACTCAACAACAACAACACATCATTATTATTTTTATTTCATTAGCAATCAAGAATATTTCAGTTGTTTTTATCCTTCTTTGTGGGGGACATTGTTGATTGTCATGTCATGTTCGGATGTACTTTGTGGACGCCGTCTTTGCTCCACAGTAAGTCTTTGCTGTCGTCCAGCATTCTGTTTTTGTTTACTTTGTAGCCAGTTCGGTTTTAGTTTCATTCTGCATAGCCTTCCCTAAGCTTCAATGCCTTTTCTCACCTTTTGTTTATTTTTGGTTTAAGCATTAGACACCTTTTTACCTGCACCCTGCCTCCCGCTGTTTCCTGACATCTACAAAGCAATTAGCTACCTGCTGCCACCTACTGATATGGAAGAGTATTACACGGATTGTCATGTCATGTTCGGATGTACATTGTGGACGCCGTCTTTGCTCCACAGTAAGTCTTTGCTGTCGTCCAGCATTCTGTTTTTGTTGACTTTGTAGCCAGTTCGGTTTTAGTTTCGTTCTGCGTAGCCTTCCCTAAGCTTCAATGCCTTTTCTCACCTTTTGTTTATTTTTAGTTTAAGCATTACACACCTTTTTACCTGCACCCTGCCTCCCGCTGTTTCCGACATCTACAAAGCAATTAGCTACCGGCTGCCACCTACTGATACGGAAGAGTATTACACGGTTACTCTGCCGAGCTCTAGACAGCACCGACACTCAACAACAACAACACATCATTTGCAGACTATAATTACTGCTTTGCAAAACATATTTTTAACTGAAATAGGTGAAATTAGATCACCTCCCAGGGCACACCAGACTGTATCTCACAGTGGTTGACAAACACGGCATTAGAGGATGTATAATCCGTAAGTTCTTACACCGACTGCTCCTATTTGACACATTGTAAATTTAACTTTTCCCTTCTCCTCCGCTCTAATTTTTTTTTTGTTTCAAGGGTGCGGTCCAAAATAGTATGGGAAAATCCCGTTGCCCAGATTCCCTTTTGGCTCGCGTCCTCGCCCCGTTCCCCCGGGGCTCCCACGTGCAGCGGTCCGCCGTTTACAGAGCAGCATTGTCCGAGGCCTGCTGGTAGTTTTTCAGGCCGGACGGTGGATGTGTAGGTGGTGGTGTGAGTCACGCCAGGATGTTTTCCGTGACATGCTTTTTTTTTGTGTGACGGAAAAGACAAGCGAGCACATTATGTCCATGTGTGACTCACCATGGCTCGCAGGGGATGTAGATTTCCCCCTCCGACGGTGGTATGTTTGTCAAGTCAAACAGAGTGAAATAACACAAATTTGTGTTATTTATTACGTACTGTAAAGTTGGAGTTTCAGCTTCTTCCCATGTTCTCTGCTGACCTTTTTTATGCCATTTCCAAACAATCCTGCTCAGTCTTCAGGGCTTGCCTGCTAATAATTCTGCTTACCACAAAACCGCGAGTGAGCATGGCAGGAAGAAAAACAAACCAACAATTAACATATTAGCGTCCTCCCGAGTACCACTTTTCCCCTCCCTTGGTCAGGCCTGCCAATGAAATGGAGCAAAAAAAATGGGGTGCAAAAATATGTTCTCAAAACTTCCTAATTGTTAGAAAGCCCACTGTTTGATATGTTTATGCTTCCAGCGCCGTTTTGTCCGACTAATTTCCGCCGCCCTCGAACTCACCGTTGTTTGGACTGCGACTCAACAGTTTGTTTGCATGTTAGACTTTCTCCGAGGCTGCCACGGAAAGACGCGTTTCACGCCGCTCCTTCGTCGTCTCGTTTTGTCCACCAAACGTTTTATACTGTGCGTGAATGCGCAAAGGTGAGCCTTGTTGATGTTATTTGACTTGTTAAAGTACCCATGATTGTCACACACACACTCGGTGTGGCGAAATTATTCTCTGCATTTGACCCATCTCCCTTGATCACCACCTGGGAGGTGAGGGGAGCAGTGAGCAGCGGCGGTGGCCGCGCCCGGGAATAATTTTTGGTGATTTGACCCCCAATTCCAAGCCTTGATGCTGAGTGCGAAGCAGGGAGGTAATGGGTCCCATTTTTATAGTCTTTGGTATGACTCGGCCGGGGTTTGAACTCACGGTTGATCTTGGGGTGCTAATCAGGCATATTTGGTCACTGTATTATGATGATCGTATAGTCATTTTGATAGTAGGCTAATATAGCTAATATAGACACTTACATCATGTGTTGCCTTTATTATAACACTTATATAAGACTTTTAAAGTCATTTTGATAGTAGGCTAATATAGCTAAAATAGACACTTACATCATGTGTTGCCTTCAATATAACACTTATAAACGACTTTTAAAGTCATTTTGATAGTAGGCTAATATAGCTAAAATAGACACTTACATCATGTGTTGCCTTCATTATAACACTTATATAAGACTTTTAGAGTCATTTTGATAGTAGGCTAATATAGCTAAAATAGACACTTACATCATGTGTTGCCTTCATTATAACACTTATATAAGACTTTTAAAGTCATTTTGATAGTAGGCTAATATAGACACTTACATCATGTGTTGTCTTCATTATAACACTTATATAAGACTTTTAAAGTCATTTTGATAGTAGGCTAATATAGCTAAAATAGACACTTACATCATGTGTTGCCTTCATTATAACACTTATATAAGACTTTTAAAGTCATTTTGATAGTAGGCTAATATAGCTAAAATAGACACTTACATCATGTGTTGCCTTCATTATAACACTTATATAAGACTTTTAGAGTCATTTTGATAGTAGGCTAATATAGCTAATATAGACACTTACATCATGTGTTGCCTTCATTATAACACTTATATAAGAGTTTTAAAGTCATTTTGATAGTAGGCTAATATAGCTAAAATAGACACTTACATCATGTGTTGCCTTCATTATAACACTTATATAAGAGTTTTAAAGTCATTTTGATAGTAGGCTAATATAGCTAATATAGACATTTACATCATTTGTTGCCTTCATTATAACACTTATATAAGACTTTTAAAGTCATTTTGATAGTAGGCTAATATAGCTAATATAGACACTTACATCATGTGTTGCCTTCATTATAACACTTATATAAGACTTTTAAAGTCATTTTGATAGTAGGCTAATATAGCTAATATAGACACTTACATCATGTGTTGCCTTCATTATAACACTTATATAAGACTTTTAAAGTCATTTTGATAGTAGGCTATTATAGCTAATATAGACACTTACATCATGTGTTGCCTTCATTATAACATTTATATAAGACTTTTAAAGTCATTTTGATAGTAGGCTATTATAGCTAATATAGACACTTACATCATGTGTTGCCTTCATTATAACACTTATATAAGACTTTTAAAGTCATTTTGATAGTAGGCTAATATAGACACTTACATCATGTGTTGTCTTCATTATAACACTTATATAAGACTTTTAAAGTCATTTTGATAGTAGGCTAATATAGCTAATATAGACACTTACATCATGTGTTGCCTTCATTATAACACTTATATAAGACTTTTAAAGTCATTTTGATAGTAGGCTAATATAGCTAATATAGACACTTACATCATGTGTTGCCTTCATTACAACACTTATATAAGACTTTTAAAGTCATTTTGATAGTAGGCTAATATAGCTAATATAGACACTTACATCATGTGTTGCCTTCATTACAACACTTATATAAGACTTTTAAAGTCATTTTGATAGTAGGCTAATATAGCTAATATAGACACTTACATCATGTGTTGCCTTCATTATTACACTTATATAAGACTTGACATGTTTTGCGGCTCCAGACAGATTACTTTTTTGTATTTGTGGTCCAACATGACTCTTTCAACATTTTGGGTTGCCGACCCCTCCACTAGGGTGTGAAAGCACTTTTTTTTTTTCACTCCCATGGTCGGAATTCATGCTATTCCCTGAAGTATTGACTTTCTTTTTTTTCCCTTGTTTTAACCTTAAACATGTCTCGTGTAGGAGGAACATGTTTTCCTTTAGGCTACAGAATGTAATTCATAGCCAGGCCTGACAGCTTGTCATGTTTGCAGTGAAATATTAGTATTCTAAAGCTGGCCGTTCCGTCGGAATTATTGTATTTGTACAATCATTTCACCCTTCTGAGCAATGTGCCGTCAATCATTCAAAAAAATCCCATAATGTACCAGGATTTGACCTTTTCCATACATGGAAACAGGATGGATGGTGTACTGTTCTACATTGTCTCCCTTTTCTATTACTGTGGGAAGTCCATTGTGGATCTAACATAATAGTGTGAGTCCAGTCCATAGTGGATCTAACATAATAGTGTGAGAGTCCAGTCCATAGTGGATCTAACATAATAGTGTGAGAGTCCAGTCCATAGTGGATCTAACATAATAGTGTGAGAGTCCAGTCCATAGTGGATCTAACATAATAGTGTGAGAGTCCAGTCCATAGTGGATCTAACATAATATTGTGAGAGTCCAGTCCATAGTGGATCTACCATAATAGTGAGAGTCCAGTCCATAGTGGATCTAACATAATAGTGTGAGAGTCCAGTCCATAGTGGATCTAACATAATAGTGAGAGTCCAGTCCATAGTGGATCTAACATAATAGTGTGAGAGTCCAGTCCATAGTGGATCTAACATAATAGTGTGAGAGTCCAGTCCATAGTGGATCTAACATAATATTGTGAGAGTCCAGTCCATAGTGGATCTACCATAATAGTGAGAGTCCAGTCCATAGTGGATCTAACATAATAGTGAGAGAGTCCAGTCCATAGTGGATCTAACATAATAGTGAGAGTCCAGTTCATAGTGGATCTAACATAATAGTGAGAGTCCAGTCCATAGTGGATCTAACATAATAGTGAGAGAGTCCAGTCCATAGTGGATCTAACATAATAGTGTGAGAGTCCAGTCCATAGTGGATCTAACATAATAGTGAGAGTCCAGTCCATAGTGGATTTAACATAATAGTGTGAGAGTCCAGTCCATAGTGGATCTAACATAATAGTGAGATTAATAATGAAATAATTAATAATGAAATCCACAGGCAAATTCATACATTGTTCACTGTTGGGGCGGTATAGCTCGGTTGGTAGAGTGGCCGTGCCAGCAACTTGAGGGTTCCAGGTTCAATCCCCGCTTCCACCATCCTAGTCACTGCCGTTGTGTCCTTGGGCAAGACTCTTTGCCCACCTGCTCCCAGTGCCACCCACACTGGTTTAAATGTAACTTAGATATTGGGTTTAACTATGCAGAAGCGTTTTGAGTCACTAGAGAAAAGCGCTATATAAATATAATTCACTTCACTGTTACAAGCGGCCCTCTGATGGCAGCCATAACTGCCATGTGGCCCTCAATGAAAACCAGGTTGACATCCCGGATTTAAAGAGTGAAACACAAATAACCTAAATGTAAATAATACATTTCCCATACTTGGGCGGGCCATATTTGACCCACAGGCCTCACTTTGTGCACCCCTGATTGAGACCATGGAATGACTATATGTCCTGGTTATAATGGGGCCACGTCAAAACACTTGTACAAATAAGCTTCCTATGGTTTGCACCCATAAATCCAGCGGTTAAATTTAAAAAAAATCCCCTATTACCTGACTTTGACTCACCGCTTATCCTATTTACTGCCTTGTTGCAGTGCCCAGGGACTGGAAGCAGGTCTGGCATAAACAGCCTCTCAGTGCAATGAGGTACTTAGTTATGTGCAGGCCATGTCGAGGTGATGGGGGAGTCTCTCCCTCCACGTGGGGGATGAAAGATGCTTATTTGGAATGACGACCAGTTCAAGTGTTAATGAGTTTCCTCCAATGGTCTGATCCAGAGGCCACACAACTCTTGATACCAGATAGTGATGGTTATAGTCCGTATGCTACTTTCTGGGTCATGAAGGACGATCTATGGACGTTGATCTATGGACGTTGATCTATGGACGTTGATCCATGGACGTTGATCTATGGACGTTGATCTATGGACGATCTATGGACGTTGATCTATGGTCGTTGATCTATGGACGATCTATGGACGTTGATCTATGGACGTTGATCTATGGACGATCTATGGTCGTTGATCTATGGACGTTGATCTATGGACGTTGATCTATGGACGATCTATGGTCGTTGATCTATGGACGTTGATTTATGGACGTTGATCTATGGACGATCTATGGACGTTGATCTATGGACGTTGATCTATGGACGTTGATCTATGGACGTTGATCTATGGTCGTTGATCTATGGACGTTGATCTATGGACGTTGATCTATGGACGATCTATGGACGTTGATCTATGGACGTTGATCTATGTACGTTGATCTATGGACGTTGATCTATGGACGTTGATCTATGGACGATCTATGGACGTTGATCTATGGACGATCTATGGTCGTTGATCTATGGACGTTGATCTATGGACGATCTATGGTCGTTGATCTATGGACGTTGATTTATGGACGTTGATCTATGGACGATCTATGGTCGTTGATCTATGGACGTTGATCTATGGACGATCTATGGTCGTTGATCTATGGACGTTGATTTATGGACGTTGATCTATGGACGATCTATGGACGTTGATCTATGTACGTTGATCTATGGACGATCTATGGACGTTGATCTATGGACGATCTATGGACGTTGATCTATGGACGATCTATGGACGTTGATCTATGGACGTTGATCTATGGACGATCTATGGACGTTGATCTATGGACGTTGATCTATGGACGATCTATGGTCGTTGATCTATGGACGTTGATCTATGGACGATCTATGGACGTTGATCTATGGACGTTGATCTATGGACGATCTATGGACGTTGATCTATGGACGTTGATCTATGGACGTTGATCTATGGACGATCTATGGTCGTTGATCTATGGTCGTTGATCTATGGACGTTGATCTATGTACGTTGATCTATGGACGATCTATGGACGTTGATCTATGGACGTTGATCTATGGACGTTGATCTATGGACGATCTATGGACGTTGATCTATGTACGTTGATCTATGGACGATCTATGGACGTTGATCTATGGACGATCTATGGACGTTGATCTATGGACGATCTATGGACGTTGATCTATGGACGTTGATCTATGGACGATCTATGGACGTTGATCTATGGACGTTGATCTATGGACGATCTATGGTCGTTGATCTATGGACGTTGATCTATGGACGATCTATGGACGTTGATCTATGGACGTTGATCTATGGACGATCTATGGACGTTGATCTATGGACGTTGATCTATGGACGTTGATCTATGGACGATCTATGGTCGTTGATCTATGGTCGTTGATCTATGGACGTTGATCTATGTACGTTGATCTATGGACGATCTATGGACGTTGATCTATGGACGTTGATCTATGGACGTTGATCTATGGACGATCTATGGACGTTGATCTATGGACGATCTATGGACGATCTATGGACGTTAATTCTAAATCTGTGGTGCGAGCAATGTTCCCTCTAATTTTTCGTGTGTGTGAGCAAACGCAAAAAGTCCCTGAGCATTGAGTGGAGGCCATGTGAGCAACATCAGACGTGCACACTGTGGCTACACCAGCAGCACACCCGTCCCAAACCTGACTAAATAACATGTTCAATCTCCATCCATCCATCCATTTTCTACCGCTTGTCCCTTTCGGGGTCACGGGAGCCTATCTCAGCTGTCCGTATGCTACTTTCTGGGTCATGAAGGACGATCTATGGACGTTGATCTATGGACGTTGATCTATGGACGTTGATCTATGGACGTTGATCTATGGACGATCTATGGACGTTGATTTATGGACGTTGATCTATGGACGTTGATCTATGGACGATCTATGGACGTTGATCTATGGACGTTGATCTATGGACGTTGATCTATGGACGATCTATGGACGTTGATCTATGGACGTTGATCTATGGACGATCTATGGACGTTGATCTATGGACGATCTATGGACGATCTATGGACGTTGATCTATGGACGATCTATGGACGTTGATCTATGGACGTTGATCTATGGACGATCTATGGACGTTGATCTATGGACGATCTATGGACGTTGATCTATGTACGTTGATCTATGGACGATCTATGGACGTTGATCTATGGACGTTGATCTATGGACGTTGATCTATGGACGATCTATGGACGTTAATTCTAAATCTGTGGTGCGAGCAATGTTCCCTCTAATTTTTCGTGTGTGTGAGCAAACGCAAAAAGTCCCTGAGCATTGAGTGGAGGCCATGTGAGCAACATCAGACGTGCACACTGTGGCTACACCAGCAGCACACCCGTCCCAAACCTGACTAAATAACATGTTCAATCTCCATCCATCCATCCATTTTCTACCGCTTGTCCCTTTCGGGGTCACGGGAGCCTATCTCAGCTGTCCGTATGCTACTTTCTGGGTCATGAAGGACGATCTATGGACGTTGATCTATGGACGTTGATCTATGGACGATCTATGGACGTTGATTTATGGACGTTGATCTATGGACGTTGATCTATGGACGATCTATGGACGTTGATCTATGGACGTTGATCTATGGACGTTGATCTATGGACGTTGATCTATGGACGATCTATGGACGTTGATCTATGGACGTTGATCTATGGACGTTGATTTATGGACGATCTATGGACGTTGATCTATGGACGATCTATGGACGATCTATGGACGTTGATCTATGGACGATCTATGGACGTTGATCTATGGACGATCTATGGACGTTGATCTATGGACGATCTATGGACGTTGATCTATGTACGTTGATCTATGGACGTTGATCTATGGACGTTGATCTATGGACGTTGATCTATGGACGATCTATGGACGTTGATTCTAAATCTGTGGTGCGAGCAATGTTCCCTCTAATTTTTCGTGTGTGTGAGCAAACGCAAAAAGTCCCTGAGCATTGAGTGGAGGCCATGTGAGCAACATCAGACGTGCACACTGTGGCTACACCAGCAGCACACCCGTCCCAAACCTGACTAAATAACATGTTCAATCTCCATCCATCCATCCATTTTCTACCGCTTGTCCCTTTCGGGGTCACGGGAGCCTATCTCAGCTGTCCGTATGCTACTTTCTGGGTCATGAAGGACGATCTTTGGACGTTGATCTATGGACGTTGATCTATGGACGTTGATCTATGGACGATCTATGGACGTTGATTTATGGACGTTGATCTATGGACGTTGATCTATGGACGATCTATGGACGTTGATCTATGGACGTTGATCTATGGACGTTGATCTATGGACGTTGATCTATGGACGATCTATGGACGTTGATCTATGGACGTTGATCTATGGACGTTGATTTATGGACGATCTATGGACGTTGATCTATGGACGATCTATGGACGTTGATCTATGGACGATCTATGGACGTTGATCTATGGACGTTGATCTATGGACGATCTATGGACGATCTATGGACGTTGATCTATGTACGTTGATCTATGGACGATCTATGGACGTTGATCTATGGACGTTGATCTATGGACGTTGATCTATGGACGATCTATGGACGTTGATCTATGGACGTTGATCTATGGACGTTGATTCTAAATCTGTGGTGCGAGCAATGTTCCCTCTAATTTTTCTTGTGTGTGAGCAAACGCAAAAAGTCCCTGAGCATTGAGTGGAGGCCATGTGAGCAACATCAGACGTGCACACTGTGGCTACACCAGCAGCACACCTGCCCAAACCTGACTAAATAACAAGTTCCATCTACATCCACCCATCCATTTTCTACCGCTTGTCCCTTTCGGGGTCGCGGGAGCCTATCTCACCTGTCCGTATGCTACTTTCTGGGTCATGAAGGACGATCTATGGACGTTGATCTATGGACGATCTATGGACGTTGATCTATGGACGATCTATGGTCGTTGATCTATGGACGTTGATCTATGGACGTTGATCTATGGACGTTGATCTATGGACGATCTATGGTCGTTGATCTATGGACGTTGATCTATGGACGATCTATGGACGTTGATCTATGGACGATCTATGGACGTTGATCTATGGACGATCTATGGACGTTGATTCTAAATCTGTGGTGCGAGCAATGTTCCCTCTAATTTTTCGTGTGTGTGAGCAAAGGCAAAAAGTCCCTGAGCATTGAGTGGAGGCCATGTGAGCAACATCAGACGTGCACACTGTGGCTACACCAGCAGCACACCTGCCCAAACCTGACTAAATAACATGTTCAATCTCCATCCATCCATCCATTTTCTACCGCTTGTCCCTTTCGGGGTCGCGGGAGCCTATCTCAGCTGCATTCGGGCGGAAGGCGGGGTACACCCTGGACAAGTCCCCACCTCATCGCAGGGCCAACACAGATAGACAGACAACATTTTCTTAATCAAATGACAGCAGTCATTTCCATGAGATGATTTTCTAATGTAAGTGTTTCGGCCCACTTACAATTAGGGATGATGTTTGATAAGGAATTATCGAGTTCGAGCCTATTATCGAATCCTCTTATCGAACCGATTCCTTATCGATTCTCTTATCGAGTCCAGATAGGTTGTTGTATATGGAAAAAAACACACAATATTTGGTTTAACAAAAGCTCACTTTTATTATATAATAAAAAAATAAAATCTAATAAATAAATAAATATTGACTGTTACCCACCTAAAAAAATAAAATAAAATAAATAAATATTGACTGTTGATACCCAAAGTATATTAAAGGCCTACTGAAACCCACTACTACCGACCACGCAGTCTGATAGTTTATATATCAATGATGAAATCTTAACATTATAACACATGCCAATACGGCCGGGTTAACTTATAAAGTGACATTTTAAATTTGCCGCTAAACTTCCGGTTCGAAACGCCTCTGAGGATGACGTATGCGTGTGACGTAGCCCGACGAACACGGGTATGCCTTCCACATTGAAGCCGATATGAAAAAGCTCTGTTTTCATTTCATAATTCCACAGTATTCTGGACATCTGTGTTCGTGAATCTGTTTCAATCATGTTCATTGCATTATGGAGAAGGAAGCCGAGCAAGCAAAGAAGAAAGTTGTCGGTGCGAAATGGACGTATTTTTCGAACGTAGTCAGCCACAACAGTACACAGCCGGCGCTTCTTTGTTTACATTCCCGAAAGATGCAGTCAAGATGGAAGAACTCGGATAACAGAGACTCTAACCAGGAGGACTTTTGATTTGGATACACAGACGCCTGTAGAGAACTGGGACAACACAGACTCTTACCAGGATTACTTTGATTTGGATGACAAAGACGCAGACGTGCTACTGTGAGTATGCAGCTTTGGCTTTTTTTTGCGTATGTACGTAACTTTTTTTAAATATATAAGCTTTATGAACCTTGGGTTAGGTGAACTGTCTTTTGGGCTTAGTGATTGTGTGTGTTGATCATGTGTTTGAATTGTATTGGCGTGTTCTATGGAGCTAGGAGCTAGCAGAGGAGCTAGGAGCTAGCATAACACGTACCGTACCGTACGCGCGCGTCACGTACGTAACTTTTTAAAAATATATAAGCTTTATGAACCTTGGGTTAGGTGAACGGTCTTTTGGGCTGAGTGATTGTGTGTGTTGATCGGGTGTTTGAATTGTATTGGCGTGTTCTATGGAGCTAGGAGCTAGCAGAGGAGCTAGGAGCTAGCATAACAAACACGCAGGTGTTATTATGCAGGATTAATTTGTGGCATATTAAATATAAGCCTGGTTGTGTTGTGGCTAATAGAGTATATATATGTCTTGTGTTTATTTACTGTTGTAGTCATTCCCAGCTGAATATCAGGTCACCCCCGCCTCTCACAGCATCTTCCCTATCTGAATAGCTTCAACTCCCCACTAGTCCTTCACTTGCACTTTACTCATCCACAAATCTTTCATCCTCGCTCAAATTAATGGGGAAATTGTCGCTTTCTCGGTCCGAATCTCTCTCACTTCATGCGGCCATCATTGTAAACAATAGGGAACTTTGCGTATATGTTCAACTGACTACGTCACGCTACTTCCGGTAGGTGCAAGCCTTTTTTTTATCAGATACCAAAAGTTGCAATCTTTATCGTCGTTGTTCTATACTAAATCCTTTCAGCAAAAATATGGCAATATCGCGAAATGATCAAGTATGACACATAGAATAGATCTGCTATCCCCGTTTAAATAAAAAAAATTCATTTCAGTAGGCCTTTAAGTAGGATTTTTCAGAGAAACAAATATATACAGTAACACAAAAACAAGCTGTCTCTGTGATCACTATAGGTGTATAAATAATAATATAGTGTTAAATAAAATCAGTCCCTTGGGCACAAAACTGAAAATAATACAGCTCTCCAAAAAGTGCACTTCTGCTGCTATTGGAACATAACTCTTTGTTATGATGCTTTGACATTTTTGCATTTTATTTCTTTATTGAAAGAAAATTCTATGAAGAGAAAAGTTGTTTGCGAATGTGGTTACATTGCTGAAAAGTTAAAGCTAAAAAAAGAAATACACTTTATTGAGTTAACATTATTTCTTTATAGGGGGAAAAATGTTATGAGCTAGAGAATATAACAACTACACTACCCAGCATGCAACGGGAGTTACGAGCATGCGCGGTAGCCCCGAAAAGTGTTGCATGTTGCCACGCTGTGAAAGTAAACGTCAAGAACTCAGCCAACACGCCTCGTCTGCATTATTTATAATTAGACAGACAACACATATACAGTGTGATTTTGTTTTGTTTACAAGGAAAGAAAAACAAAAGTTAAAAAAGGGTATGTACTGCAGTTGTTTTAAGAATGTTGCGACAGCTGCCGTAAAGGAGGTGCGTTGCTAGCCTGGTTGCTATGTTTCCGGTTGGTCGTAAAAGTGTTCGTCATGTGTTTTACCCTGCTAAAATCTCTCAGTAAAGTTATTCGATGGATTATAGCTTTTGTTTTGAACTTTATTACACCTTGGAGCGCTTTTTCCCGTCCATTGTTTTCCTGCTTTCGCTATCTGCGCCTAATGACTGAGCTACGTGACGTCATTTCTTGTGATGTCCCACGGAGCATTTCTGGTCGGGACGGGATTCGAATAAAGAATCAACTCTTTTCCTTTACTATATTGGTCTCAATAACGGGTACCGGTTCTCAAAAAGGGATTTGAGTCAGAGGACTCGGTTATTTTCTTATCAAACAACCGGGAAAACCGGTTTCGAGTATCATCCCTACTTACAATGACAATAATAAAAAATATTGTTTTTTATGAACTGTGTACTTGTATTGTTTGTCTGGGTGGAGGTCCTGCTTTGGAAATAGTTTGTACCCCTTTCAGACATTGCATTTAGTTCCCATTAAAACATTCACATGTTGCACAATGAGATGTAAGCAGCGGATCATGTGTACATTCCTGCAACTTCCTGTTTGTAAAATATATATTTTTATTAGTATTTATTTAATATACTAACAGCATTTCATGATTAATATTTATAAATGAAGATTCCTAATAAATGACACTAGAATAAGCACACATTTGATTGGTCAATCATAGTGTAACGACCTGGAATGACACTTTATGTGTGGTGTTGGAGTTGTCCGACTTTTTGTGTGGCTGTAAACGCATCGCTGGCTAAGTGCCATATGTGCATGTGTTGGCGCAAGTGAGAAAGAGCGAGCGGCTGCTGTTGATATAACAAAGTTGCTTTTGGTCTGGTTTGTACTGCAGAAAATTACCACTTTTACTAATGTTTTGGTGATGTGTTTATGGCCGACAATAAAGAGTTTTGCTCAGTAAAGCGACGGATGGAATTCACGTCCTCAAAGCGTCTCGACAGACGTTACAATATTTGAACAATGATGACGAAAACTGTTTTCTCTGTCGTGTCCGTGTGTCGGAAATTGTTATGCGCTTATTTTTTTATTTGATTTTGTGCGTGGCGTAGATTTGCTGTGCGCAGAGGACCCTTGAGCAGTGCGCAATTGCACAGGCGCGCACCTTAGAGGGAACGTTGGGTGCGAGTACTACTGTTGGTACGCAGGCTTCATCTGGTGGTACTTTTTCATGTACCTATATGTGATAGTTGGACAAATAGAAAGGGCCTGATCCACTAACTAAAACCCATGCAAACTTGATAGCACACGCAAAGTTGATCTACTAAACTTGTGCAAAGTGGATTGCGTTGGTTGAGTGAGCGTAATCCATTTGGCGTTTCTGTCTTCAGAAATATGCAAAATTAGAGATGTCCGATAATGGCTTTTTTGCCGATATTCCGTTATTTTCCAACTCTTGATTACCGATTCCGATATCAACCGATACCGATATATACAGTGGTGGAATTAACACATTATTATGCCTAATTTTGTTGTGATGCCCCGCTGGATGCATTAAACAATGTAACAAGGTTTTCCAAAATAAATCAACTCAAGTTATGGAAAAAATGCCAACATGGCACTGCCATATTTATTATTGAAGTCACAAAGTGCATAATTTTGTTATTATTATTATTCATTAATATTTGTTATTATTATTATTATTATTTCATTATTTTCTGCTGAATTTCCCCCAGGGATCAATAAAGTACTTTCTATTCTATTCTATTCTATTCTATTTTTTTAACATGCCTCAAAACAGCAGCTTGGAATTTGGGACATGCTCTCCCTGAGAGAGCATGAGGAGGTTGGGAGGGTGGGGGGTAGCAGATTGTAGTGTCCCTGAAGAGTTAGTGCTGCAAGGGGTTCCGGGTATTTGTTGTGTTGTGTTACGGTGCGGAAGTTCTCCCGAAATGTGTTTGTCATTCTTGTTTGGTGTGGGTTCACAGTGTGGCGCATATTTGTAACAGTGTTAAAGTCGTTTATACGGCCACCCTCAGTGTGACCTGTATGGCTGTTGACCAAGTATGCATCGCATTCACTTGTGTGTGTGAAAAGACGTAGATATTATGTGATTGGGCCGGCGCGCAAAGGCAGTGCCTTTAAGGTTTCTCCCCACATCCGTGTACACAGCGGCGTTTTAAAAAGTCATACATTTTACTTTTTGAAACCGATACCGATAATTTCCGATATCACATTTTAAAGCATTTATCGGCCGATAATATCGGCAGTCCGACATCTCTAATTTTGATCATCGAAACGCCCACAATACTTGGAGAAGATGCAACAAATATTATACAGCACGTGCAATGTATTTAGCACGTGTGAACAGTACGTGCAAACTGACACACACACAGATTTTTACAACAAATTTCTAAATCTTACTGATGTATCAGATATATTTAGTTTATTAAGGATCCCCATTAGTCTACACCGCAGTGGAGACTATTCTTCCTGGGGGTCCAGGCAAAAAAAAACATCACACATTTGGGTTAAAAATATGTTTTGCAAACCAGTAATTATAATCTGCAAATGATGTGTTGTTGTTGAGTGTCGGTGCTGTCTAGAGCTCGGCAGAGTAACCGTGTAATACTCTTCCATATCAGTAGGTGGCAGCAGGTAGCTAATTGCTTTGTAGATGTCGGAAACAGCGGAAGGCAGGGTGCAGGTAAAAAAAGGTGTCTAATGCTTAAACCAAAAATAAACAAAATGTGAGTGCCCTTAAGAAAAGGCATTGAAGCTTAGGGAAGGCTATGCAGAACGAAACTACAACATAACTGGCTACAAAGTAAACAAAAACAGAATGCTGGACGACAGCAAAGACTTACTGTGGAGCAAAGACGGCGTCCACAATGTACATCCGAACATGACATGACAATCAACAATGTCCCCCACAAAAAAGGATAAAAATTGCTAAAACAAAAGTAGATGCGGGGAATATCGCTCAAAGGAAGACATGAAACTGCTACAGGAAAATACCAAAAACAGAGAAAAAGCCACTAAAATAGGAGCGCAGGACAAGAACTAAAACACTACACACAGGAAAACAGCAAAAAAAAGTCCAAATAAGTCAGGGTGTGATGTGACAGGTGGTGACAGTACACCTACTTTGAGACAAGAGCTATAGTGATGCATGCTTGGTTATGCTTTAAAGTCATATCCAACAACTTTTTACTGTTAACTGAGTTTCGTTTTTTTTTTGGCTCAATAAAGGTTGAAAAACATTGTATTAGTGTACCAAAGACAAACAATAAGTGAGGAAAAAGTACCATCTATCCCTTTTCTACTGCTTGTCCCAATAAAACCAGTCATGCCATTAGGTACAATCTAGAATAATCTCTACTAATATATGTCATTGGCTAATAACATGCAAACGTGATATCATTTTGATGATTATGGCTCAGACCAGTTTCAATGATGATGATTATGGCTCAGACCAGGTTCAATGATGATGATTATGGCTCAGACCAGTTTCAATGATGATAATTATGACTCAGACCAGGTTCAATGATTATGATTATGGCTCAGACCAGGTTCAATGATGATGATTATGACTCAGACCAGGTTAAATGATTATGATTATGGATCAGACCAGGTTCAATGATGATGATTATGGCTTAGACCAGGTTCAATGATGATGATTATGACTCAGACCAGGTTCAATGATGATGATTAAGGGTCAGACCAAGTTCAATGATGATGATTATGGCTCAGACCAGGTTCAATGATGATGATTATGGCTTAGACCAGGTTCAATGATGATGATTATGGCTCAGAGCAGGTTCAATGATGATGATTATGGCTTAGACCAGGTTCAATGATGATGATTATGGCTTAGACCAGGTTCAATGATGATGATTATGGCTCAGACCAGGTTCAATGATGATGATTATGGCTTAGACCAGGTTCAATGATGATGATTATGGCTCAGACCAGGTTCAATGATGATGATTATGGCTCAGACCAGGTTCAATGATGATGATTATGACTCAGACCAGGTTCAATGATGATGATTATGGCTTAGACCAGGTTCAATGATGATGATTATGGCCCAGACCAGGTTCAAAGATGACGATTATGGCTTAGACCAGGTTCAATGATGATGATTTTGGCCCAGACCAGGTTCAATGATGATGATTATGGCTCAGAGCAGGTTCAATGATGATGATTATGGCTCAGACCAGGTTCAATGATGATGATTATGGCTCAGAGCAGGTTCAATGATGATGATTATGGCTCAGACCAGGTTCAATGATGATGATTATGGCTCAGAGCAGGTTCAATGATGATGATTATGGCTCAGAGCAGGTTCAATGATGATGATTATGGCTTAGACCAGGTTCAATGATGATGATTATGGCTTAGACCAGGTTCAATGATGATGATTATGGCCCAGACCAGGTTCAAAGATGACGATTATGGCTTAGACCAGGTTCAATGATGATGATTATGGCTTAGACCAGGTTCAATGATGATGATTATGGCCCAGACCAGGTTCAAAGATGACGATTATGGCTCAGACCAGGTTCAATGATGATGATTATGGCTCAGACCAGGTTCAATGATGATGATTATGGCTCAGACCAGGTTCAAGGATGATGATTATGGCTCAGAGCAGGGTTGTCAAACTTAGAACAGGGGTGTCAAACTCATTTTAGCTCAGGGGCCACATGGAGGAAAATGTGTGCACAGGCGGGCCGGACTATTAAAATCATGGCATTAAAACCAAAAAATAAAGACAAGTTCAGATTGTTTTCTTTGGTCTTACTTTGGCCAAAAATAGAACGAACACGTTCTGAAAATATTGCAATAAAAATATAGAAAAAACTGCGGTAAAGTTTAGATCCATGAAGGAAAGAAGAAAGTGAATAAATGTTTATAACTGAATACATTTACATATAAATAAAAAAGTGTTTATTTTTGTATTATTTTTAAAATTAATTAAGTAATGTTTATGACAACCTTTTTCCAAAACACAATATAGTATGTGAGATCCATCCATCCATTTTCTACCGCTTGTCCACCCCAAAAATGTACTGTGGGACCCCATTTTTATGACTTGATGGGGCCCCATTTGTAAAATTCCTAGCGTCAACACTGACACAAAACTTTGTGTTTCAATGAGTTCCCGGCGAGCAGACAAATCATAGTAGTAACTTAAAACATCATCTTTTTTGGTTTTAAACACAATGTTATTTATATTATTTTTGATAAAATAGCTAATAAATGATAGTATATACAATTAAATATTTTTTTTAATTAATTGAAAAAAAACACAAACGTGTGTTGTATTCAAACACACATGCTTTTTAAATTAATTTGTTATATATAAATAAATAATGAATAAATTAAATCATAAATGAATACAATTAAATAAACCAATTTAAATACAAATCACGTAGGTTGAACCTATTTTTGTTTTTAAACACAAATGTTGTTTAAATTATTTTTGATAAAATAGCTAATAAATAATAGTATATACAATTAAATTTTTTTTTGATTAATGAAAAAAAAACACAAATGTTTGTTGAATTTAAACACACATGCTTTTTAAATTCATTTCTGTTATATATAAATAAATAATGAATACATTAAATCATAAATGAATACAATTAAATAAACCAATTTAAATAAAAATCACGTAGGTTGAACCTATTTTTGTTTTTAAACACAAATGTTATTTCAATTATTTTTGATAAAATAGCTAATAAATAATAGTATATACAATTAAAAAAATGTTTTTAATTAATGAAAAAAAACACAAATGTTTGTTGTGTTTAAACACACATGCTTTTTAAATTCATTTCTGTTATATATAAAAAAATAATGAATACATTAAATCATAAATGAATACAATTAAATAAACCAATTTAAATATATATATGTTTTAAACACAAATGTTACTTTTGTATATAATAGATAATAAATAAAAAACAGCAATTACATATTTTTTTTATTAAATGAAAAACCCCCACAAATGTTAAGTTTGTTGTATTTAAACACACATGCTTTTTAAATTAATTTATGTTATATATAAATAAATAATGAATACATTAAATCATGAATGAATACAATTAAATAAACCAATTTAAATACGAATCACGTAGGTTGAACCTATTTTTGTTTTTGAACACAAATGTTATTTAATTTATTTTTGATAAAATAGCTAATAAATAATAGTATATACAATTAAATATTTTTTTTTAATGAATGAAATTTAAAAAAAAAATTGTGTTTAAACACACATGCTTTTTAAATTAATTTCTGTTATATATAAATAAATAATGAATACATTAAATCATAAATGAATACAATTAAATAAACCAATTTAAATACAAATCACGTAGGTTGAACCTATTTTTGTTTTTAAACACAAATGTTATTTAAATTATTTTTGATAAAATAGCTAATAAATAATAGTATGTACAATTAAATATATTTTTTTAATGAATGAAAAAAAACACAAATGTTTGTTGTGTTTAAACACACATGCTTTTTAAATTAATTTCTGTTATGTATAAATAAATGATGAATACATTAAATCATAAATGAATACAATTAAATTAACCAATTTAAATATATATATTTTTTGAACACAAATATAATTTTTTTAAATAATAGATAATAAATAAATAACAGCAATTACATATTTTTTTTATTAAATGAAAAAACCCCACAAATGTTAAGTTTGTTGTATTTAAACACACATGCTTATTAAACTAATTTATGTTATATATAAATAAATAATGACTAAATTAAATCATGAATGAATACAATTAAATAAACCAATTTAAATACAAATCACGTAGGTTGAACCTATTTTTGTTTTTAAACACAAATGTTATTTAAATTATTTTTGATAAAATAGCTAATAAATAATAGTATATACAATTAAATGTTTTTTTAATGAATGAAAAAAAACACAAATGTGTGTTGTATTTAAACACACATGCTTTTTAAATTAATTTATGTTATATATAAATAAATAATGAATAAATTAAATCATGAATGAATACAACTAAATAAACCAATTTAAATACAAATCACGTAGGTTGAACCTATTTTTGTTTTTAAACACAAATGTTATTTAAATTATTTTTGATAAAATAGTTAACAAATAATAGTATATACAATTAAATATTTTTTTTAATGAACGAAAAAAAACAATGTTTTTTGTGTTTAAACACACATGCTTTTTAAATTCATTTCTGTTATATATAAATAAATAATGAATACATTAAATCATAAATGAATACAATTAAATAAACCCATTTAAATATATATATTTTTTAAACACAAATGTTATTTTTTTATATAATAGATAATAAATAAATAACAGCAAATACATATTTTTTTTATTAAATGAAAAACCCCCACAAATGTTAAGTTTGTTGTATTTAAACACACATGCTTTTTAAATTCATTTATGTTATATATAAATAAATAATGAATAAATTAAATCATGAATGAATACAATTAAATAAACCAATTTGAATACAAATCCTGTAGGTTGAACCTATTTTTTGTTTTCAAACACAAATGTTATTTAAATTATTTTTGATAAAATAGCTAATAAATAATAGTATATACAATTAAATATTTTTTTTAATGAACGAAAAAAAACACAAATGTTTTTGTGTTTAAACACACATGCTTTTTAAATGAATTTCTGTTATATATAAATAAATAATGAATACATTAAATCATAAATTAATACAATTAAATAAAAAAATTTAAATATATATATTTTTTAAACACAAATGTTATTTTTTTATATGATAGATAATAAATAAATAACAGCAATTACATATTTTTTGTATTAAATGAAAAAACCCCACAAATGTTAAGTTTGTTGTATTTAAACACACATGCTTTTTAAATTCATTTCTGTTATATATAAATAAATGATGAATAAATTAAATCATAAATAAATACAATTAAATAAACCAATCAGAATACAAATCACGTAGGTTGAACCTATTTTTGTTTTTAAACACAAATGTTATTTAAATTATTTTTGATAAAATAGCTAATAAATAATAGTATATACAATTAAATATTTTTTTTTTATGAATGAAAAAAAACACAAAGAAAAAATACAATTTCAGCACAATTGATAATAACTATAGCAACGGCCCTTAAACATAAGAGTTGTGTGATAATATATACATCATTATTCTAACATTTATTTACATTTTTGCCTTAAAATTCTGTTGACTGAGCTGGCAGTTTTTGACTGTAAAATCTACGGTTGTTGTTTTTAACGGTGTATTACTGTAAACGGAAATATTTATTTTTATGGCTATGAGGTTTTTTTTCCCCTCGGCCTCAATCCGGACCCCCTCCATGGAGTCCGGCCTTTGACTGAATTTTTTTTTTTACTGGTGATATTGCCTTGCCTCTGCTCTGTCTGCGTCACGGTACTCAATGTTCGGCCTTGGCAGTCAGCAGGCCGATTCTGGAAACAAACACTGATACGAGACCGGCTTGCAATCTTTCGGATTGCCAGCTTTGCACAGACAAAGAAAAAAATACAATTTCAGCACAATTGATAATAACTATAGCAACGGCCCTTAAACATAAGAGTTGTATGATAATATATACATAATTATTCTAACATTTATTTAATTTTTGCGTTAAAAATTCTGTTGACTGAGCTGGCAGTTTTTGACTGTAAAATCTACGGTTGTTGTTTTTAACGGTGTATTACGGTGTACTGTTTTTTACGGTAGAATAACCGGCAGCTAAGTTGCCAGAATAAACAAAAAAAACTTGTGCTGTTTTTCCATGAACAATATCATGTTGTAAAAACCACATTTAATAGTAAAATTCTGGCAACTAAGCTGCCAGCTTTTTCCGTAACCCCCCCCCCCCAAAAAAAACAGTGGTACTGTAATATTTTTTTTACTGAACAATACTAAGACGCTTGATAAATACGGCCCCTGATCTTGAATGGGATTGTGCTAAAAAAAAATCTAAATTCCCCCCTCAGGGATTATTACAATTTTTCTGATCTTGATTCTGAAACAGGACCAGGAAGTATTTGACTACATTGTTATGAAAGTGAATGAATAATATGTTGTTGCAAGCTGTTTGAACATGAAGGTAGAAAAGTAAGTCCACCTGGTGTGAATGTCACCTGGTGTTACTCAAGTGTGCTGCAGCTGTCAGGTGTGCTGCAATTAACGCACTTCACCACAACAACGCCCTCACATCTACCAGGAAGATTCCCTTTTTTACGTCTCCTAGGAAGCAGGAAGCCTTTTTAAGAGCGGCTCGCAGCCACACTAAATCCCGCCCGTTAGAAGCGACACTTAACAACAACGCCCGTAGAGTTTAACGACTAAAAGCGGGACGTCGCCCGCACCTGCCGGACGCACACCTCCATTCCAGCGCTGAGCAGAAAGCAAGATAACATTATTGTCTTTTTTTTTTTTTTCCCAATTCCAGCTCATTCCATTGACGTTCTGCAAGTGCTGGAGCTATCTGAGAAGATGGAGGGAGTGCACGTGCATCCTGGTCTCTGCAGCAGCCGGACGGGAGCGGAGGGAACCCAGCAGGCCTTCAAAATAGACCGGAAGATTCAACTCAGCGCTCTCACCAAGCAGCTTTTCCCTGGTAGTCATTTCCTATTATTTATTCACTTTTATATCAGCTGCAATTTATTGCATTTTTTCGGACTATAAGGCGCACCTAAAATTCTTTCATTTTCTCAAAAATCGACAGAGCGCCTTATGTGCGGCGTGATTCTGGTTGTGCTTACCGACCTCGAAGCTTTTTTACAAACAAACAAACAAACAGGCTCAGTCAGAGACATCTTCTTTCCCAGATCTGTCGCCATCTTCAACTCAAACTTATAATAAATAATACACCCCTAAACAATATCCTACCTTAATACTCTACTGTGCAATATTACCCTTCGAGTGCAATACATCCGACACTCATTTTTTGTTATGGACTGGACTCTCTCACTATTATGTTAGATCCACTATGGACTGGACTCTCACTATTATGTTAGATCCACTATGGACTGGACTCTCACTAATATGTTAGATCCACTACGGACTGGACTCTCACACTATTATGTTAGATCCACTATGGACTGGACTCTCACACTATTATGTTAGATCCACTATGGACTGGACTGTCACTATTATGTTAGATCCACTATGGACTGGACTCTCACACTATTATGTTAGATCCACTATGGACTGGACTCTCACACTATTATGTTAGATCCACTATGGACTGGACTCTCACACTATTATGTTAGATCCACTATGGACTGGACTCTCACTATTATGTTAGATCCACTATGGACTGGACTCTCACACTATTATGTTAGATCCACTATGGACTGGATGTTCACTATTATGTTAGATCCACTATGGACTGGACTCTCACACTATTATGTTAGATCCACTATGGACTGGACTTTCACTATTATGTTAGATCCACTATGGACTGGACTGTCACTATTATGTTAGATCCACTATGGACTGGACTCTCACTATTATGTTAGATCCACTATGGACTGGACTCTCACACTATTATGTTAGATCCACTATGGACTGGACTCTCACTAATATGTTAGATCCACTACGGACTGGACTCTCACACTATTATGTTAGATCCACTATGGACTGGACTCTCACTAATATGTTAGATCCACTACGGACTGGACTCTCTCACTATTATGTTAGATCCACTATGGACTGGACTCTCCCACTATTATGTTAGATCCACTATGGACTGGACTCTCTCACTATTATGTTAGATCCACTATGGACTGGACTCTCACTATTATGTTAGATCCACTATGGACTGGACTCTCACTATTATGTTAGATCCACTATGGACTGGACTCTCACTATTATGTTGGATCCACTATGGACTGCACTCTCACACTATTATGTTAGATCCACTATGGACTGGACTCTCACTATTATGTTGGATCCACTATGGACTGGACTCTCACTATTATGTTGGATCCACTATGGACTGGACTCTCACACTATTATGTTAGATCCACTATGGACTGGACTCTCACTATTATGTTAGATCCACTATGGACTGGACTCACACTATTATGCTAGATCCACTATGGACTGGACCCTCACTATTATGTTAGATCCACTATGGACTGGACTCTCACACTATTATGTTAGATCCACTATGGACTGGACTCTCACTCTATTATGTTAAATCCACTATGGACTGGACTCACACTATTATGCTAGATCCACTATGGACTGGACCCTCACTATTATGTTAGATCCACTATGGACTGGACTCTCACACTATTATGTTAGATCCACTATGGACTGGACTCTCACTCTATTATGTTAAATCCACTATGGACTGGACTCTCACACTATTATGTTAGATCCACTATGGACTGGACTCTCACTATTATGTTAGATCCACTATGGACTGGACTCTCACAATATTATGTTAGATCCACTATGGACTGAACTCTCACACTGTGGACTCTCACACTATTATGCTAGATCCACTATGGACTGGACTCTCACTATTATGTTAGATCCACTATGGACTGGACTCTCACAATATTATGTTAGATCCACTATGGACTGAACTCTCACACTGTGGACTCTCACACTATTATGTTAGATCCACTATGGACTGGACTCTCACTATTATGTTAGATCCACTATGGACTGGACCCTCACTATTATGTTAGATCCACTATGGACTGGACTCTCACTATTATGTTAGATCCACTATGGACTGGACTCTCACTCTATTATGTTAAATCCACTATGGATTGGACTCTCACTATTATGTTAGATCCACTATGGACTGGACTCTCACACTATTATTTTAGATCCACTATGGACTGGACTCTCACGCTATTATGTTAGATCCACTATGGACTGGACTCTCACACTATTATGTTAGATCCACTATGGACTGGACTCTCACACTATTATTTTAGATCCACTATGGACTGGACTCTCACTATTATGTCAGATCCACTATAGACTGGACTCTCACTATTATGTCAGAGCCACTATGGACTGGACTCTCACACTATTATGTTAGATCCACTATGGACTGGACTCTCACACTATTATGTTAGATCCACTATGGACTGGACTCTCACACTATTATGTTAGATCTACTATGGACTGGACTCTCTCACTATTATGTTAGATCCACTATGGACTGGACTCTCACACTATTATGTTAGATCCACTATGGATTGGACTCCAACTATTATGTTAGATCCACTATGGACTGGACTCTCACTATTATGTTAGATCCACTATGGACTGGACTCTCACTATTATGTTAGATCCACTATGGACTGGACTCTCACTATTATGTTAGATCCACTATGGACTGGACCCTCACTATTATGTTAGATCCACTATGGACTGGACTCTCACTATTATGTTAGATCCACTATGGACTGGACTCTCACTATTATGTTAGATCCACTATGGACTGGACTCTCACACTATTATGTTAGATCCACTATGGACTGGACCCTCACTATTATGTTAGATCCACTATGGACTGGACTCTCACTATTATGTTAGATCCACTATGGACTGGACTCTCACACTATTATGTTAGATCCACTATGGACTGGACTCTCACTATTATGTTAGATCCACTATGGACTGGACTCTCACTATTATGTTAGATCCACTATGGACTGGACTCTCACTATTATGTTAGATCCACTATGGACTGGACTCTCACACTATTATGTTAGATCCACTATGGACTGGACCCTCACTATTATGTTAGATCCACTATGGACTGGACTCTCACTATTATGTTAGATCCACTATGGACTGGACTCTCACACTATTATGTTAGATCCACTATGGACTGGACCCTCACTATTATGTTAGATCCACTATGGACTGGACTCTCACTATTATGTTAGATCCACTATGGACTGGACTCTCACTATTATGTTAGATCCACTATGGACTGGACTCTCACACTATGTGAGAGTCCAGTCCATAGTGGATCTAACATAATAGTGTGAGAGTCCATTCCATGAAAATAGACCTGACTAGACCCGCTCATCGGCAGTCCGCCCTATGGTGTGGAAAACACGGTAAATGAGCGTCTCTTCTCTCCTCCTCTGTCCAGATTCCAAGTTCCCTGCAGAGTTCTCCCTGATGGCCACCGTGCGCGCCCAGAAGGGTTTGCAGTTTTTCCTGCTGTCGGTGTACGACGAGCAGGGGGTGCAGCAGCTGGGACTCGAAGTGGGCCCTTCGCCCGTTTTCCTGTTCAAGGACCAGACCAGGCACCCCACACCCGACATGTACCCCACCTTCAAGGGTGTTAACCTGGCTGATGGAGGGTGGGTCTTATCTTTGCCACTCAGTTCCAGCTAGTTGTTGTCATGGTTACGGCACTAACCATGAAACGTAGATTTGGGCTTCATTTTATTAGTTTTTACCTCTTAACAATATGAAAATAATGTTCCTAGACATCTCTTTACTGCATAATCTGCAGCCGACAGAGTGCACTCTGACAAGAACAAGGCAGAAGGTGGCAACAAATGGTCTTTATTGTACAAAAACCCAAAACCGGTGAAGTAGTCACGTTGTGTAAATGGTAAATAAAAACAAAATTGTCAGGTTTAACCACTGATGACATTTATTAATCAGACAAGAAGCAAGGAATCATGCAGAGACAGAGTTCAATTTAGCTCATGAGGAGAACGCATGGAGCTGCACACTTAGTCACAGTCTCGCCCGACGCTCTAAGGTTCAGCTCCTGCGTTCCTCTATTTATTCAGGAGTTCCACAGTCAACAACACTAAGGCCGCCTTTAAAAGGAGTGGTCACATACAGTATATTATGCAAAGCAGGTCCAGGACGCACG
This sequence comes from Entelurus aequoreus, assembly GCF_033978785.1. Taxonomy (NCBI): domain Eukaryota; kingdom Metazoa; phylum Chordata; class Actinopteri; order Syngnathiformes; family Syngnathidae; genus Entelurus; species Entelurus aequoreus. The sequence goes on along the minus strand of NC_084749.1, from coordinate 2,560,904 downwards.
ATACGTGACGGAATGTGCTGGGGGCCTTGTGATTTCGCCTTGTCCCTGCTTCGTCTGCGTGTTGTCATCTTATCGTCGTTGAAGTCCTTGGCTGTTAGCGGGCTAAAACAAAGACAACATCTGCGGCTGAGGCCACCCCTCAGACAAGAAGTTTTGTCCTTGCATGGATTAGAAAAGTCTAACTTGAGCACAATAGCTAATAACTAAAGCAACGGACTTTAAGCATACTAAAGTTAGTGTGATAATATATACATAATTGTTGTAACAAGAATACAATGATTTGCTAATCATTTTCAACTTATATTCAATTGAATAGACCGCAAAGACAAGATATTTAACGTTTGAATTGGGAAACTTTATTTTTTTTGGCAAATATTAGCTCGTTTGGTGAACAGGCTAATCGGGAACAGGAACATCATCAAAAGGTTCGGAGAATCTGGAGAAATCCCTGCACGTAAGCGGCAAGGCCGAAAACCAACATTGAATGCCCGTGACCTTCGATCCCTCAGGCGGTACTGCGTCAAAAAGCCACATCAGCGTGTAAAGGATATCACCACATGGGCTCAGGAACTACAGTTTGTCGCTGCATCTGTAAGCGCAAGTTGCAACTCTACCATGCATTGCGAAAGCCATTTATCAACAACACCCAGAAACGCCTTTTGCTATTGCAAGGAATTTAGGGATTTCACCATCCACGCTCCGTAATATCATCAAAAGGTTCAGAGAATCTGGAGAAATCACTGCACGTAAGCCATGATATTATATACTGCGTCAAAAAGCCACACCCGCGTGTAAAGGATATCACCACATGGGCTCAGGAACACTTCAGAAAACCACTGTCAGTAACTACAGTTGGTCGCTACATCTGTAGGTGCGAGTTAAAACTCTACTATGCAAAGCCACAGCCATTTATCAACAACACCCAGAAACGCCGCCGGCTGGGCCCCGAGCTCATCCAAGATGGACTGATGCAAAGTGGAAAAGTGTTCTGTGGTCTGACGAGTCCACATTTCAAATTGTTTTCGGTAACTGCGGACGTCTTGTCCTCTGGACCAAAGAGGGAAAGAACCATCCGGATTGTTCTAGGCGCAAAGTGTAAAAGCCAGCATGTGTGATGGTATGGGGGTGTATTAGTGCCCAAGACATGGGTAACTTACACATCTGTGAAGGCACCATTAATGCTGAACGGTACGTACAGTTTTTGGAGCAACACATGTTGCCATCCAAGCGACGTTATCATGGACGCCCCTGCTTATTTCAGCAAGACGATGCTCTCAGTGTGAACATTAAGTATCTTGTCTTTGCAGTCTATTCAATTGAATATAAGTTGAAAAGGATTTGCAAATATTCTGCTTTTATTTACCATTTAGACAACGTGACAACTTCACTGCTTTTGGGTTTTGTAGAATTAGCGCACAAAATAAATAAATGCGTGATTAATCTGCATTTAAACGTGATTAATATGATAATTTATTCTATTTAACGCCTTAACTTTGTCAGCTCTATTTGCTCCATGAATAATTCCTTTTTATTTTGCTCCCAGGTGGCACAGGATAGCCTACAGAGTTCAGGGTGAGTCCGTCACCCTCTTCCTGGACTGTCGGAAGGTGGACACCCAAAAGCTGCCGCCAGGAGGCGGGGCCATCATCAGCACGGAGGGCATCACCGTGTTTGGATCCCGACTGGCGGACCCAGGTGCATTTCAGGTACGGCCCCGCTCGTCCGTTGCTTTGAAACCGGCTTTACCCTCCCGAGGGTGACGGTCGTGCAGTCACGTTCAAGACCCGGTAAAGGAAGAAAAGTAGAGATGTCCGATAATATCGGTCTGCCGATATTATCGGCCGATAAATGCGTTAAAATGTAATATCGGAAATTATCGTTTTTTTTAATATCAGTATCGTTGTTTTTTTTTTGTTTTTTTTTTATTAAATCCACATAAAAAACACAAGATACACTTACAATTAGTGCACCAACCCAAAAAACCTCCCTCCCCCATTTACACTCATTCACACAAAAGGGTTGTTTCTTTCTGTTATCAATATTCTGGTTCCTACATTATATATCAATATATATCAATACAGTCTGCAAAGGATACAGTCCGTAAGCACACATGATTGTGCGTGCTGCTGGTCCACTAATAGTACTAACCTTTAACAGTTCATTTTACTAATTTTCATTCATTACTAGTTTCTATGTAACTGTTTTTATATTGTTTTACTTTATTTTTTATTCAAGAAAATGTTTTTAATTTATTTATCTTATTTTATTTTATTCATTTTTTTAAAAAGTACCTTATCTTCACCATACCTGGTTGTCCGAATTAGGCATAATAATGTGCTAATTCCACGACTGTATATATCGGTTGATATCGGTATCGGTTGATATCGGTATCGGTAATTAAAGAGTTGGACAATATCGGCATATCGGATATCGGCAAAAAGCCATTATCGGACATCCCTAGTTGTTTCTTTCTGTTATTAATATTCTGGTTCCTACATTATATATCAATATATATCAATACAGTCTGCAAGGGATACAGTCCGTAAGCACACATGATTGTGCGTGCTGCTGCTCCACTAATAATACTAACCTTTAACAGTTAATTTTACACATTTTCATTCATTACTAATTTCTATGTAACTGTTTTTATATTGTTTTACTTTCTTTTTTATTCAAGGAAATGTTTTTAATTTATTTATCTTATTTTATTTGATTCATTTTTTTAAAAAGTACCTTATCTTCACCATACCTGGTTGTCCAAATTAGGCATAATAATGTGTTAATTCCACGACTGTATATATCGGTTGGTATCGGTTGATATCGGTATCGGTAATTAAAGAGTTGGACAATATCGGCATATCGGATATCGGCAAAAAGCCATTATCGGACATCCCTAGTTGTTTCTTTCCGGTATTAATATTCTGCTTCCTACATTATATATCAATATATATCAATACAGTCTGCAAGGAATACAGTCCGTAAGCACACATGATTGTGCGTGCTGCTGCTCCACTAATAGTACTAACCTTTAACAGTTAATTTTACACATTTTCATTCATTACTAGTTTCTATGTAACTGTTTTTATATTGTTTTACTTTCTTTTTTATTCAAGGAAATGTTTTTAATTTATTTATCTTATTTTATTTGATTCATTTTTTTAAAAAGTACCTTATCTTCACCATACCTGGTTGTCCAAATTAGGCATAATAATGTGTTAATTCCACGACTGTATATATCGGTTGATATCGGTATCGGTTGATATCGGTATCGGTAATTAAAGAGTTGGACAATATCGGCAAAAAGCCATTATCGGACATCCCTAAAGAAAAGGTTTGAAATATTCATGAAATATCGCAGAAAGCTGTTTGCTGAGCTGATGCTCTGCAATTCATGCATGAAAAATTAATTATTGCTGAAAAAGTATTTTAATGAAGAGTCAGTGCATCAGATTTGTATTTTCCGGACCATAGGGCGCACCGGATTATAAGGCGGACTGCCGATGAGCGGGTCTATTTTCATACATTATACTCTGATAACTAAAGTTGCTTGGGTGAATAATGTAGAGTCACTACACCGGTATGTTTTAGCACTTCCATGATGAGTTTACTGACAGATATAAGTAAGAACTTTACACTACTTTATATAAGAAATGGCAACAGTGGAGGATGAATGTCACATAACAAGAAGATAGAGACAAAGAAGAAGATTATTGACTACGGACTACAGTTGTCACCTTGTGTAAATGGTCAATAAAAAGAGAATACAATGATTTGCTAATCCTTTTCAACTTATATTCAATTGAATAGACTGCAAAGACAAGATACTTCATGTTCACACTGAGAAACTTTTTTTTTTTTTTTTGCAAATTATTATTAACTACACATTGCAAAAAAGTTGGCACAGGTCACACCACAGAACAATTTCCCATCAGTCCATCTTAGATGAGCTCGGGACGGCGTTTCTGGGTGTTGTTGATAAATAGAATAGAATGAAAAGTACTTTATTGATCCCCGGGGGAAAATTCAGTACCACAGTTCGCTCACAATAAACACTTAGGTATTTTTTACATGTGAATAACATAAATACAGTCTATCATACAGCATTATTCACATGTGAATAACATAAATACAGTCTATTATTCACATGTGAATAACATAAATACAGTCTATTATACAGCATTATTCACATGTGAATAATATAAATACAGTCTATTTTACAGCATTATTCACATGTGAATAATATAAATACAGTCTATTATACAGCATTATTCACACGTGAATAATATAAATACAGTCTATTATACAGCATAATTCACATGTGAATAATATAAATACAGTCCATTATACAGCATTATTCACATGTGAATAATATAAATACAGTCCATTATACAGCATTATTCACATGTGAATAATATAAATACAGTCTATTATGCAGCATTATTCACATGTGAATGATATAAATACAGTCTATTATACAGCATTATTCACATGTGAATAAAATAAATACAGTCTATTATACAGCATTATTCACATGTGAATAACATAAATACAGTCTATTATACAGGATTATTCACATGTGAATAACATAAATACAGTCTATTATGCAGCATTATTCACATGTGAATAATATAAATACAGTCTATTATACAGCATTATTCACACGTGAATAAAATAAATACAGTCTATTATACAGCATTATTCACATGTGAATAATATAAATACAGTCTTTTATACAGCATTATTCACATGTGAATAACATAAATACAGTCTATTATACAGGATTATTCACATGTGAATAAAATAAATACAGTCTATTATACAGCATTATTCACATGTGAATAACATAAATACAGTCTATTATACAGCATTATTCACATGTGAATAATATAAATACAGTCCATTATACAGCATTATTCACATGTGAATAATATAAATACAGTCTATTATACAGCATTATTCACATGTGAATAATATAAATACAGTCTATTATACAGCATTATTCACATGTGAATAATATAAATACAGTCTATTATACAGCATTATTCACATGTGAATAATATAAATACAGTCTATTATACAGCATTATTCACATGTGAATAATATAAATTCAGTACATTATACAGCATTATTCACATGTGAATAATATAAATACAGTCTATTATACAGCATTATTCACATGTGAATAACATAAATACAGTCTATTATACAGCATTATTCACATGTGAATAACATAAATACAGTCTATTATACAGCATTATTCACATGTGAATAATATAAATACAGTCCATTATACAGCATTATTCACATGTGAATAATATAAATACAGTCTATTATACAGCATTATTCACATGTGAATAATATAAATACAGTCTATTATACAGCATTATTCACATGTGAATAATATAAATACAGTCTATTATACAGCATTATTCACATGTGAATAATATAAATACAGTCCATTATACAGCATTATTCACATGTGAATAATAAATACAGTCCATTATACAGCATTATTCACATGTGAATAATATAAATACAGTCTATTATACAGCATTATTCACATGTGAATAATATAAATACAGTCTATTATACAGCATTATTCACATGTGAATAATATAAATACAGTCTATTATACAGCATTATTCACATGTGAATAATATAAATACAGTCTATTATACAGCATTATTCACATGTGAATAATATAAATACAGTCTATTATACAGCATTATTCACATGTGAATAATATAAATTCAGTACATTATACAGCATTATTCACATGTGAATAATATAAATACAGTCCATTATGCAGCATTATTCACATGTGAATAATATAAATACAGTCCATTATACAGCATTATTCACATGTGAATAATATAAATTCAGTCTATTATGCAGCATTATTCACATGTGAATAACATAAATACAGTCTATTATACAGCATTATTCACATGTGAATAATATAAATACAGTCCATTATACAGCATTATTCACATGTGAATAATATAAATACAGTCTATTATACAGCATTATTCACATGTGAATAACATAAATACAGTCTATTATACAGCATTATTCACATGTGAATAATATAAATACAGTCTATTATACAGCATTATTCCCATGTGAATAATATAAATACAGTCTATTATACAGCATTATTCACATGTGAATAATATAAATACAGTCTATTATACAGCATTATTCACATGTGAATAATATAAATACAGTCTATTATACAGCATTATTCACATGTGAATAACATAAATACAGTCTATTATACAGCATTATTCACATGTGAATAATATAAATACAGTCCATTATGCAGCATTATTCACATGTGAATAATATAAATACAGTCTATTATACAGCATTATTCACATGTGAATAATATAAATACAGTCCATTATACAGCATTATTCACATGTGAATAATATAAATACAGTCCATTATACAGCATTATTCACATGTGAATAACATAAATACAGTCTATTATACAGCATTATTCACATGTGAATAATATAAATACAGTCTATTATACAGCATTATTCACATGTGAATAATATAAATACAGTCTATTATACAGCATTATTCACATGTGAATAATATAAATACAGTCCATTATACAGCATTATTCACATGTGAATAAAATAAATACAGTCTATTATACAGCATTATTCACATGTGAATAATATAAATACAGTTCATTATACAGCATTATTCACATGTGAATAATATAAATACAGTCTATTATACAGCATGATTCACATGTGAATAATATAAATACAGTTCATTATACAGCATTATTCACATGTGAATAACATAAATACAGTCTATTATACAGCATTAGTCACATGTGAATAATATAAATACAGTCTATTATGCAGCATTATTCACATGTGAATAACATAAATACAGTCTATTTTCTTTTATTTATAGTCTTTGTCACGTGTTGCTGGCATCAAATTCTAAAGTTAATGATTATTTGCAACAACAAAAAAAATGTTTATGAGTTTGAACATCAAATATGTTGTCTTTGTAGCATATTCAACTGAATATGGGTTGAAAAGGATTTGCAAATCATTGTATTCCGTTTATATTTACATCGAACACAATTTCCCAACTCATATGGAAACGGGGTTTGTACATTAATATTAGAGAACATTCCTTACTTACAAAACAGGAACTTCGGACTAGTATTAGAATGCGTCTGAATGCTTCGTTCAGATGCATTCCGTAACGCACGTGACGTCTTCAAAGCCACCCGAGAGCAGATTTGAACAATAAAAGTGCGGTTCAAGAGGCCGCAGGGCCACACGGGTGTCGTGTCAATCAAGCGTGGGCGGGACAAAGTGCTGCAGAGGTAAGAAGAGGTGTTGAGACGGAGGGAAAAAAGCGAAGCCGTCAAGTTCAGATTGAAACTTGCCCGTCATTTCCTTTGTTTACCAAAAAGAATAGTGGTGACCTTGGAGAAAGTCCACAGGGCGTGTTGACTGACCTTCACCAGGACTAACCAGGTGTGCTCCGGTCCTGACGAGCGGACGAGCCCACCTGTAGCCTGAGGACCCCCCCCCCCCCCCCCTCATCTCCACCTCTGCAGTAAATTACTTGTACGCTTACCTCCCCTCACCCCCTGGGCGGTCCCTTTTGTGTCCTGATGGATTAAGACGGGGGCGCCCATCACGTGGATGCCGAGCAACCGGTCGAGGGTGTGTCAGTTTGTTTAAAAAAAATAGACCTAAAAATTAGCCACCATCAATCTTCACCAAGGTGTCACTTTGGTCACTTTTGGCACCCGGGGGTCAAACTCAAGGCCCGGGGGGGCCACGTCTGGCCCGCCACATCATCATATGTGGCCCGCCAATGCCTGGGAACATGGAATGATTTTTGCATTTAGGAACCGCTTTTAGGTTTTATTCTACAAGATGTTTTTGTAAGAACAACAAAATGATAAATAATATTAACAATCATGATGGATTATTGAGTTACACCAGGGGTCTGCAACACAAAATATTGAAAGAGTCATATTGGACCAAAAATACCCAAAAAACTAATCTGTCTGGAGCCGCAAAAAATTAAAAGTCTTATATAAGTGTTATAATGAAGGCAACACATGATGTAAGTGTCTATATTAGCTATATTAGCCTACTATCAAAATGACTTTAAAAGTCTTATATAAGTGTTATAATGAAGGCAACACATGATGTAAGTGTCTATATTAGCTATATTAGCCTACTATCAATATAATAATAATAATGGATTAGATTTATATAGCGCTATTCTAGACACTCAAAGCGCTTCACAGAGAAGTGAGAACCCATCATTCATTTTTACAACTCATTCATTCATCATTCATTCTCCGGTGTGAGCGGCACCGGGGGCAAGGGTGAAGTGTCCTGCCCAAGGACACAACGGTAGCGATTTTGGATGGTAAGAGGCGGGGAACGAACCTGCAACCCTCAGGTTTCTGGCACGGCCGCTCTACCCACTACGCCATGCCGCCCCAAATATGACTTTAAAAGTCTTCTATAAGTGTTGTAATGAAGGCAACACATGATGTAAGTGTCTATATTAGCTATATTAGCCTACTATCAAAATGACTTTAAAAGTCTTATAAAAGTGTTATAATGAAGGCAACACATGATGTAAGTGTCTATATTAGCTACATTAGCCTACTATCAAAATGACTTTAAAAGTCTTATATAAGTGTTATAATGAAGGCAACACATGATGTAAGTGTCTATATTAGCTATATTAGCCTACTATCAAAATGACTTTAAAAGTCTTATATAAGTGGTATAATGAAGGCAACACATGATGTAAGTGTCTATATTAGCTATATTAGCCTACTATCAAAATGACTTTAAAAGTTTTATATAAGTGTTACAATGAAGGCAACACATGATGTAAGTGTCTATATTAGCTATATTAGCCTACTATCAAAATGACTTTAAAAGTTTTATATAAGTGTTACAATGAAGGCAACACATGATGTAAGTGTCTATATTAGCTATATTAGCCTACTATCAGAATGACTTTAAAAGTTTTATATAAGTGTTGTAAGGAACACAACACATGATTTAAGTGTCTATATTAGCCTACTATCAAAATGACTATGTGTCGCAGGCTGAAGCAAATCTTTGTTGACAGAAATGTTGACATGTAATATTTATTCTACACATTTTTACAACATCAGAAACCATTAGTACATCAGAGGCTACTCGGAAGGTGAGATAACTCCTGGAAACGGCAGGCTGTCTTCTTTTAATAGATTTATTACAATGTAACGTTTGCTGTGGTCTGGAACAACATGGTACACACACAACTATCAGAAATGCAGCCAATATAACATACAGATAATGTGTCACGAGACATGCGAAACTAAATTATATACAAAGAGGATAAAAGTAAAGGATATTAAATTAGCTCAAATATACCTACCAATGAGGCATAATGAGCCTAAATAGCATGTTAGCATTGATTAGCTTGGAGTCATAAAGTGACCAAATATATCTGATTAGCACTCCAACAAGTCAATAACATCAACAAAGCTCACCTTTGTGCATTCACGCACAGTATAAAACGTTTGGTGGACAAAATGAGACAAAGAAGGAGTGGAAGATTTGACATGTAAACAAACTATGGTGAGTTCAAGAACCGCCGAAATTAGTAGGACAAAACGCTGTTCACTAAACAAGCTTTGTACAGGAAATAAAGTTTGGTGGACAAAATGAGACAAAGAAGGAGTGGAAGATTTGACATGTAAACAAACTATGGTGAGTTCAAGAACCGCCGAAATTAGTAGGACAAAACGCTGTTCACCAAACAAGCTTTGTACAGTAAATAAAGTTTGGTGGACAAAATGAGACAAAGAAGGAGTGGAAGATTTGACATGTACACAAACTATGGTGAGTTCAAGAACCGCCGAAATTAGTAGGACAAAACGCTGTTCACCAAACAAGCTTTGTACAGTAAATAAAGTTTGGTGGACAAAATGAGACAAAGAAGGAGTGGAAGATTTGACATGTAAACAAACTATGGTGAGTTCAAGAACCGCCGAAATTAGTAGGACAAAACGCTGTTCACCAAACAAGCTTTGTACAGTAAATAAAGTTTGGTGGACAAAATGAGACAAAGGAGTGGAAGATTTGACATGTAAACAAACTATGGTGAGTTCAAGAACCGCCGAGATTAGTAGGACAAAACGCTGTTCACCAAACAAGCTTTGTACAGTAAATAAAGTTTGGTGGACAAAATGAGACAAAGAAGGAGTGGAAGATTTGACATGTAAACAAACTATGGTGAGTTCAAGAACCGCCAAAATTAGTAGGACAAAACGCTGTTCACCAAACACGCTTTGTACAGTAAATAAAGTTTGGTGGACAAAATGAGACAAAGAAGGAGTGGAAGATTTGACATGTAAACAAACTATGGTGAGTTCAAGAACCACCGAGATTAGTAGGACAAAACGCTGTTCACCAAACAAACTTTGTACAGTAAATAAAGTTTGGTGGACAGAATGAGACGAAGAAGGAGTGGACGATTTGACATGTAAACAAACTATGGTGAGTTCAAGAACCGCAGAGATTAGTAGGACAAAACGCTGTTCACCAAACAAGCTTTGTACAGTAAATAAAGTTTGGTGGACAAAATGAGACAAAGAAGGAGTAGAAGATTTGACATGTAAACAAACTATGCTGAATTCAAGAACCGCCGAAATTAGTAGGACAAAACGCTGTTCACCAAACACGCTTTGTACAGTAAATAAAGTTTGGTGGACAAAATGAGACAAATAAGGAGTGGAAGATTTGACATGTAAACAAACTATGGTGAGTTCAAGAACCACCGAGATTAGTAGGACAAAACGCTGTTCACCAAACAAACTTTGTACAGTAAATAAAGTTTGGTGGACAAAATGAGACAAAGGAGGAGTGGAAGATTTGACATGTAAACAAACTATGGTGAGTTCAAGAACCGCCGAAATTAGTAGGACAAAACGCTGTTCACCAAACAAGCTTTGTACAGTAAATAAAGTTTGGTGGACAAAATGAGACAAAGGAGTGGAAGATTTCACATGTAAACAAACTATGGTGAGTTCAAGAACCGCCGAAATTAGTAGGACAAAACGCTGTTCACCAAACAAGCTTTGTACAGTAAATAAAGTTTGGTGGACAGAATGAGACAAAGAAGGAGTGGAAGATTTGACATGTAAACAAACTATGGTGAGTTCAAGAACCGCCAAAATTAGTAGGACAAACACTGTTCACCAAACAAGCTTTGTACAGTAAATAAAGTTTGGTGGACAAAATGAGACAAAGAAGGAGTGGAAGATTTGACATGTAAACAAACTATGGTGGGTTCAAGAACCGCCGAAATTAGTAGGACAAAACGCTGTTCACCAAACAAGCTTCGTACAGTAAATAAAGTTTGGTGGACAAAATGAGACAAAGAAGGAGTGGAAGATTTGACATGTAAACAAACTATGGTGAGTTCAAGAACCGCCGAAATTAGTAGGACAAAACGCTGTTCACCAAACACGCTTTGTACAGTAAATAAAGTTTGGTGGACAAAATGAGACAAAGGAGTGGAAGATTTGACATGTAAACAAACTATGGTGAGTTCAAGAACCGCCGAGATTAGTAGGACAAAACGCTGTTCACCAAACAAGCTTTGTACAGTAAATAAAGTTTGGTGGACAAAATGAGACAAAGAAGGAGTGGAAGATTTGACATGTAAACAAACTATGGTGGGTTCAAGAACCGCCGAAATTAGTAGGACAAAACGCTGTTCACCAAACAAGCTTCGTACAGTAAATAAAGTTTGGTGGACAAAATGAGACAAAGAAGGAGTGGAAGATTTGACATGTAAACAAACTATGGTGGGTTCAAGAACCGCCGAAATTAGTAGGACAAAACGCTGTTCACCAAACAAGCTTCGTACAGTAAATAAAGTTTGGTGGACAAAATGAGACAAAGAAGGAGTGGAAGATTTGACATGTAAACAAACTATGGTGAGTTCAAGAACCGCCGAAATTAGTAGGACAAAACGCTGTTCACCAAACACGCTTTGTACAGTAAATAAAGTTTGGTGGACAAAATGAGACAAAGGAGTGGAAGATTTGACATGTAAACAAACTATGGTGAGTTCAAGAACCGCCGAGATTAGTAGGACAAAACGCTGTTCACCAAACAAGCTTTGTACAGTAAATAAAGTTTGGTGGACAAAATGAGACAAAGAAGGAGTGGAAGATTTGACATGTAAACAAACTATGGTGAGTTCAAGAACCGCCGAAATTAGTAGGACAAAACGCTGTTCACCAAACAAGCTTAGTACAGTATACAAAGTTTTTGGTACTTCTGCTTGTAAAACCATATACAGATCATTGGTTTGTAGTTTTATTTCTGAGTACCACCAGAGGGAGCCCACACGTGGTACCTGTACAGCATTTTGAGTATCAATGATCCACGAAGACGGTCAGTTCATTAGTATACATGTCTGTTTGTGTGTCTTGAAGTATTAGCACCATTAGCGTCAAAAGTAGGGCTGGTACCAGGGGGGACGCCAGAGATTGAGCAGGCTGACCCCCGCTTTACTGTTCCCAGGCCCCCAGTTCTGGGAGGCCAGTGTTCCGGCCCAGTTCTCCCAGCGTGGGAGCTCCGCGCCGTGGGACCGAGGGGCGGGGGGGGGGGGGCGCGCTGAGCCGCTAATGTCTTCTATTACTTCCAGATTGCCAAACAAGTGTTTAAACAACAAAAACACTTTGCAGTAAACGTCTACACGTCTCGGGGTCGCGCCCTCACCCGAGCAGCCCCGGGACCTTGTTTATGTGACGCCGACACGCTGACCGCTTAGATACCAGTCGCCGTTTATTCGTCTGATCCTTTCTGTCTTGATTTGGACTGGAAAAAGAGCGTGTTTCGGGCTCAAAGTGATGGTCTTGTTGACGTTACCACTGCATCTGCACTGCAAAAAGTCAGTGTTCAAAAACAAGAAAAAAAACTAACAAAAATTAAGGGTATTTTATTTGAACTAATCAAAATGATCTGCCAATAGAACAAGAAAATTTGGCTTGTCAAGACTTTCCAAAACAAGTAAAATTAGCTAACCTCAATGAACCCCAAAATACCTTCAAATAAGTATTTTCTCACTAATAACAAGTGCACTTTTCTTGGTAGAAAAAAACAAATATGAGACCTTTTTGATCAATATGTTGAAAAATATTCTTGAATTAAGTAGCGCTCGGCATTACATTTCTTGCATTTTTCCATCGATAACATGACATCATCAAGTAAAATTAGCTAACCTCAATGAACCCAAAAATACCTTAAAATAAGTATTTTGTCACTAATAACAAGTGCACTTTTCTTGGTAGAAAAAAACAAATATGAGACCTTTTTGCTCAATATGTTGAAAAATATTGTTGAATTAAGTAGCGCTCAACATTACATTTCTTGCATTTTTCCATCGATAACATGACATCATCAAGTAAAATTAGCTAACCTCAATGAACCAAAAAAATACCTTTTAAAATAAGTATTTTCTCACTAATAACAAGTGCACTTTTCTTGGTAGAAAAAAACAAATATGAGACCTTTTTGCTCAAATGTTGAAAAATATTCTTCAATTAAGTAGCGCTCGGCATTACATTTCTTGCATTTTTCCATCGATAACATGACATCATCAAGTAAAATTAGCTAACCTCAATGAACCCAAAAATACCTTAAAATAAGTATTTTCTCACTAATAACAAGTGCACTTTTCTTGGTAGAAAAAACTAATATGAGACCTTTTTTGTCAATATGTTGAAAAATATTCTTAAATTAAGTAGCGCTCGGCATTGCATTTCTTGCATTTTTCCATCGATAACATGACATCATCAAGTAAAATTAGCTAACCTCAATGAACCAAAAAAATACCTTTTAAACTAAGTACCGTAATTTCCGGACTATAAGCCGCACCTGACTATATGCCGCACCAGCTAAATTTAGGGGAAAATATAGATTGCTCCATATATAAGCCGCACCCGACTATAAACCGCAGGGTTTTGATGTGTAATTACCGTAGTATATAAGGGTTCCTGCTACCACGGAGGGGATTGTCGGGACAGAGATGACTGTTTGGGAACGCAAAGCGTCCCATTTATTAACTATAAATCTTTCAATCATTCAATCAAACTTTCACATCTTTGACATGGCGAACAGCATTCGTGCAGAGTACAAATAATACAACGGTGCAAAGTAATACAAAGTGCTCGCATGTACGTTATCAAAATAACCAGCCTACCGGTATATGAAAAGTCAGTCTTTAATCATTGTGTCATCGTCTTCCTCCTGCAAACTAAAACCACCGAAATCCTCTTCGTCGGTGTCGGAGAAGAACAGGCCGTAAATAAGCCGCACCGTTGTATAAGCCGCAGGGACCAGAACGAGGGGAAAAAGTAGCGGCTTATAGTCCGGAAATTACGGTATTTTCTCACTAATAACAAGTGCACTTTTCTTGGTAGAAAAAACAAATATGAGACCTTTTTTGTCAATATGTTGAAAAATATTCTTAAATTAAGTAGCGCTCGGCATTACATTTCTTGCATTTTTCCATCGATAACATGACATCATCAAGTAAAATTAGCTAACCTCAATGAACCCAAAATACCTTAAAATAAGTACTTTCTCACTAATAACAAGTGCACTTTTCTTGGTATAAAAAACAAATATGAGACCTTTTTTGTCAATATGTTGAAAAATATTCTTAAATTAAGTAGCGCTCGGCATTACATTTCTTGCATTTTTCCATCGATAACATGACATCATCAAGTAAAATTAGCTAACCTCAATGAACCAAAAAAATACCTTAAAATAAGTAGTTTCTCACTAATAACAAGTGCAATTTCCTTGATTGAAAAAACAAATATGAGACCTTTTTGCTCAATATGTTGAAAAATATTCTATAATTAAGTAGCGCTCGGCATTACATTTCTTGCATTTTTCCATCGATAA
>NC_084749.1:2540763-2545894 GCF_033978785.1 Entelurus aequoreus | reverse complement strand
ACGGCACCACAGTTTATTACAGTAAAATTTACATTCGTTTTCTTACTGTGAATAAAAAATACTGGAATTTTACAGTAAAATTGTGGCACCTGAGCTGCCTTTTTTTTTTTTAATGCAAATGAACAACTGTAGATTTGTCAGTGTATTAGTGCAAATGGAATTTTTTTTTTGCTGTTTTTGTAGTAAAAACTAATTTTACTGTAAAATTTGCAATTTTTTTTTTTAATATACATTTTTTTAAAAATGCAATTTTAAAGTAACATTTTGGCACCTGAGCTGGCACCACAGTTTATTACAGTAAAAAAAAAAGTACAGTCTTTTTCATTTAGAGAAAAATGCTGTAAAAACCACAGTAAATTTCACAATTTGCTACTTTTACATTGCACAATTTGATGGATAACTTGCTTTGAAATCATTATTATTAGTATTTATTTCTATTTAAAAAATAGTTTGAATGTTTGATCATATATTTTTGCATAATTAGACAATATTTAAGTTAACATCATTTGCAATGACATGGAGTGCATGTATTTTTTTCCCTCCCAAAATAGAAAGAAAGAATACATTTAATAAGTATTTTATTGATACATATTATTTCCAGGCTTTCCAGGGCCGAATAAAATGAAGTTTGACAGGCGTGATGTAAGCTAAAGACAGTCGTCACGTTACACAGGCGTGATGTGAAGACTTGAACTCATTATGGACCGGTGGTCCCCAACCACCAGGCTGCGGACCGGTACCGGGCCGCACAAGAAATTTAAAAAAACAAAAAAAAAAAATAATTTTTTTTTTTTTTTTTTAATGAAATCAACATAAAAAACACAATATATACATTATATATCAATATAGATCAATACAGTCTGCAGGATACAGTCCGTAAGCACACATAAATGTATTTATTTATGTTAAAAAAAATAAAATAAAATAAAATAAAATTAAATACATACCCCCCCTCTGGCTGTGAACGCTGGTTCCTCCATGCAGCTGTCTCTGTTGGCGAGAAAACATCACCACGGTTATGAAAGAGGGCATTTTAGTACATGCCATCTGATTTCACTTTATCATCTCCAATAAAAAAAAGTTTGGGTAAAGTTGCTCCATGCGGTCAGTGCAGAGTGACTTCCCCCACGGAGTCTTCCTTTATTTAGCTCCCCTTTCATCTTCCTGTCAACCTGCCAGCCTCCTCTGGATTTGATCCTCAGTGTTGATGATGCAGGCTCACTCCTGAGGAACAGAAGCTTCGCACACCTTAGATGCACCTGCACCCTCCAATGACGCCCGCTAAAAGAGCCTATGAAACATGATGTCACTCTTTACAACACCAGCAATTACTACCACTTTGCACCAATTGTGAGTCTGCAGTATTCTCTGTTGGTGACTTCAAATAATTACAACATCATGTATACACAAAACCCAACACCAGTGAAGTTGTCACGTTGTGTAAATGGTAAATAAAAACAGAATACGATGCACACTCTGGGCATTCTCTCGATGAGCTTCAAGAGGTTCAAGACTGTTGGAAACCATTTCAGGTGACCACCACTTGAAGCTCATGGAGAGAATGCCAAGAGTGTGCAAAGCAGTAATCAGAGCAAAGGGTGGCTATTTTGAAGAAACTAGAATATAAAACATGTTTTCCGTTATGTCACCTTTTTTTGTTAAGTACATAACTCCAGAGAAGGTGTGTCCAAACTTTTGGCCTGTACTGAGCAGCATGTATATATATATATATATATATATATATATATATATATATATATATATATATATATATATATATATATATATATATATATATATATATATATATATATATATGTATGTATGTATGTATGTATGTATGTATGTATGTATGTATGTATGTGTATATATATGTATGTATGTATGTGTATATATATGTATATGTGTATATATATATATATATATATATATATATATATATATATATATATATATATATATATATATATGTATGTATGTATGTATGTATGTATGTATGTATGTATGTATGTATGTGTATATATATGTATGTATGTATGTATGTATGTATGTGTATATATATGTATATGTGTATATATATATACAGTATATATATATGTATGTATGTATGTACAGTATGTATGTATGTATATATATATATATATATACAGTATATGTATATATATATATATATATATATATATATATATATATACATATATATATATATATATATATATATATGCATGTATGTGTATATATACTGTATATATATATGTGTATATGTATGTATATATATGTATGTATGTATATATATATATACAGTATATATATATATATATATATATATATATATGCATGTATGTGTATATGTACTGTATATATATATGTGTATATGTATGTATGTATGTATATATGTATGTATGTATGTATATATGTATGTATGTATATTTATGTATATATGTATGTATGTATATATGTATATATATATATATATATATATATATGTATGTATGTATATATATTTATGTATGTGTATATATATATGTATGTATGTATGTGTATGTATATATATATATATATTTATATATATGTATGTATGTATGTGTATATATGTATGTATATATATATATGTATATGTATGTAAACATGCATATGTATGTATGTATGTATATATGTATATATATATATATATATATATATATATATACATATATATATATATATATATATATATAAATGGCGGCGCGTGTACATGCAGCGACCACTCTCTCTCCTGATAATGCGGTGTTTTCTTGTTTTACGTGTGTTTTTTCGTCTCGTGTGTGTAAGTGTTCGTCGCGTTTATCTGCCCCACGGCAAACATACAGCCGTGAGGGACTGCTCACCATAGGCAGCACCGGAGTTAAGGACTTAAACCCGGCGGACGTCGAGGTGCTACGAAGCCTCGAATTACTCCGGCGGCCCACCACAACACCGACCCCCACAGCTGCTCCGTGCCCGCAGAGGAGGCGCCGCAAGCGGTGTGCGAGAAGGCGGAAGTGCGGCAAGCGCGGAGGTATCCGAGCCAGGCTAGCGGCTAGCCCAAACAAGCCGGCTATTCCATCCATCCTCCTAGCCAACGTACGCTCCCTGGACAACAAACGGGACCACATACAGCTCATCCGATCCACACAGAAGACGGTGAGAGAGTGTTGTGCTTTTGTGTTCACTGAAACGTGGCTCCACGACGGCATCCCGGACTCCGCCATCCAGCTCGACCAGCTAACATGCTATCGGGCAGACAGGGCCCTCACTGCAGGAGGTAAGACCCGCGGTGGCGGGGTCTGTGTTTACATCAGTGATGCATGGTGTAAGGACACTGTTGTTACACAGAAGCACTGCTCAGCCCTGGTGGAGTTCATGTTTTTAAAGTGTCGGCCTTTCCACCTACCGAGGGAGTTTGCAGCCATTCTACTAGCTGCTGTTTATATTCCCCCCTGCTCTAACAACAAGGACAGAGACAGGGCACTATCTGAACTGAACTGTGCCATCACCGAACACCAGACAGCCCATCCAGACGGCTTCCTCATCGTGGCTGGTGATTTCAACCAGGCTAACCTCAAGTCAGTGTGTCCACAGCTACATCAACACATTGACTTTCCTACAAGAGGTAAAAACACACTGGACATGGTCTTCACCACTCAGAGAGGAGCTTACAAGGCGTCACCCCTCCCCCACCTGGGTGCTTCTGACCACCTCACTGTCATGCTAATGCCAGCATACAGGCCGAGGGCTAAAGTCACCAGACCAGTTCAGAAGCAAGTGAGGGTGTGGCCAGTGGATGCCTCCTCTGCTCTGCAGGACTGTTTTGACACCACAGACTGGGTCATTTTTAAGCAGGCAGCCACCTACAACCACCACATCGACATACAGGAATATACAGAGACTGTCACTGCATACATCACTAAATGCATCGATGATGTCACAGAGACCAGGACCATCACGGTACGGGAAAATCAGAAACCATGGCTGACGGGGGAAGTCCATAGGTTGCTGAGAGCCCGGAACGCTGCCTTCAGAGCAGGAGATGAGGCTGGCCTGAGAACAGCCAGGGCCAACCTGAACCGTGGCATCAGAGATGCTAAGAGGCAGTACGGCAGCAGGATAGCCCACCGCTTCAGTGACAGCAGAGACACCAGGAGCCTGTGGCGGGGGATCCAGACCATCACGGACTATAAACCCCGACCACAGACCTGTGACAGTGACACCGCTCTGCTGAACAGCCTGAACGAGTTCTTTGGACGCTTTGAGGCACAAAACAGCACGCCTGCACGGAAGACTCCACCCCCTCCGGATGACCAGGTGCTGTCCCTATCTTCGGCCAGCGTGAGGCGTTCCCTCTCCAGAGTCAACGCACGCAAAGCTGGAGGCCCGGACAACATACCTGGTCGTGTGCTGAGAGACTGTGCAGCGGAGCTCACAGATGTCTTCACGGACATCTTCAACACCTCCCTGAGCCAAGCTGCTGTTCCCACGTGCCTCAAAGCCTCCACCATCATCCCGGTTCCCAAGAAGGCTTCCCCATCCAGCTACAACGATTACCGTCCCGTTGCACTGACGCCCATCATCACGAAGTGCTTCGAACGGCTAGTCTTGCAGCACATCAAGTCCATCCTCCCCCCCACCCTGGACCCCTACCAGTTTGCATATCGGGCCAACAGATCGACCGATGATGCAATCTCCACAGCCCTCCACTCAGCTCTCACCCACCTGGACACTAAAGACTCCTACGCCAGGATGCTGTTCATAGACTTCAGTTCAGCATTTAACACCATCATCCCACAGCAGCTGATTCACAAACTGGACCGGCTGGGGCTGAACACGTCGCTGTGCAACTGGCTGCTGGACTTCCTGACTGGGAGACCACAGGCAGTCCGGGTCGGCAGGTACACATCCAGCACCATCATCATGAACACAGGGGCCCCTCAAGGATGTGTGCTGAGCCCCCTTCTCTTCACCCTGCTGACCCACGACTGCACGCCGAAGCACAGCACCAACCTCTTCGTCAAGTTTGCGGACGACACAACTGTGGTAGGTCTCATCCACAATAACGATGAGACCAGCTACAGAGACGAGGTGAGCCGACTGGCCACATGGTGCGGTGACAACA